>NC_065518.1:6163521-6179386 GCF_006386435.1 Epinephelus moara | reverse complement strand
GGGGGATATTTTCTTAGTACCAACTGAGCATGGTTTAAACACCACAGCCTACCTGAGTATTGTTGCTGACCGTGTCCATCCCTTTATGGCCACAGTGTACCCATCTTCTGATGGCTACTTCCAGCAGGATAACGCACCATGTCACAAAGCTCACATCATCTCAAACTGGTTTCTTGAACATCATTCTTGATTTCTGGGAAAACTGCTATTATATTAAAGTACCAATGAATTACGTGGTATTGGTTGGTGTATTCGCCGATACCCAAAGCAGCATTTTAGGCAGTATTGGAGGCGTTTTTGATACTGGTATCCGTATCGGAACAACTCTATTTCAAATAAGCATCAGCAGCTCTTCTGTGTCCATCTCTCTCTGTCTCCTAATTAGAGATGTAATTTCTATTCTCGGCATAATCCTATCTGATCTTTTATCAAGGAGACTAATGTAGGAGGCAAATATCTGCATCAGGAAGATACTTTGCATGGAAAATAATAGAGACAGAGCTAGGGCTGATAATACGAGACCAGTGATTACTAATAGAGAAGATTCTGTGCCAAGAGTGCGCAGGAAGCAACAAATATACGGTCCAGTCTGAAGGAGTGGACTGTAGATACACAAAAGACATCAAAAAATGCAGGTGCACACAGGCACACAAACACCTGTACTCCTGCAGGAGATGAACCCATGCTGTTGATCTGTCAGAGAGTGAGTGCCTCCACACACGCTGCCCTGACCAAATGATGCCACTTTCTTTAAAACCTACAGTCTCCTCGCATCAATATTTCAGTTGGTGAGACCTGACTGAGATCAAGACAGAAAATGCAAGGAGTGAGGAGGAAAGCATGCACACATGTACTGTATACATGTTCTCCTGACAGTGTGTGTGCATGTGTGTGAAGGTCAGGCACCATGGGGCAGGACTGTGGGAGCACTCAAAGCAGACAGAACCATGCTGCCTTTATGATTGATGGATAGACAGACTCCTTGTGCACTTTACAGCAACATTTCTGGAGCCACAGCAGGATCGGACACAATCTTTTAAAACACGTGGATCATTAACAGGATAGAGACTGTGTGTTAGATGGGTGTGCTGCAAACCAGACAGCATTATTACATCTATAAATGTCAGAAAATGTCAGTAATTGCTTTTCATTTTCATTCAGATCAGGTATCTTTTTGAGTTGTCTTTAAACGCTACATAATTTTTGGATCATTCTTGCCTTTATTCCACAGTTGACAGTAGAGACAGAAACAAACAGGACAGAGCAAGGTGGATGACATGCAACAAAGCCTGAAGTTTAGTTTTAGACAAAAAGGAAAAACTTCACATTGTACAAGATGCAATTGTTTTAAGTCTACGTTTCTGTATCTCTTCGCTCTTATTCTATCTTTCTCTCTTCCTTCACAGCCACCCACTTATGTAGATGATTTGCATTTAACACCAGACCTGACACAGCATCTCTCTCCCTCTCACTGTCACACCCTTTCTGTGTCTCACATGGCTGAATCACACGTCTCACGTGTCCTACATTCACACCAGAGAGGAAACGATGCTCGTATAGAGCATGAAGAAGCACAAACCTGCATCAGACTGAAACTAAACCTGAACAGGCTTCTAACTGGAGAGAAACTTATTACAATGGGCAATCATCACAAAGAGAGAATGTGATATGAGGCAGCTTCGCCGGTCTGGATGGATGAAACCGTAATGGCCTCATCTGCCCCAGTTTAAAGTGTGAAAACTGCCTGAGAGGCTTTCTGAGCGCAGTTCTTTAATTAGCACCACCGTTCCTGAGTTATTCAGTTTTGCGAGTACTGCAACTGCAGATGTGGTGTATGAATAATAGAGAAAATGCAGGAGGAGAGGCTCAAGCAGTTTTGATGGCACGGTGGGTGTGTTGACTTGAGATACAGTTACTGCGGTATGATACATCTGCTTTAGCTCGCTATTAAAGGAAAGCTGGAGCGATATCTCAAGAGTGCAGACGTTATATCAGCAGAAAGTCAGGGTTAACACGTCTTGACTGTAGATCATTTCTGCATTAGGTAATGTTACCCTCTTCTCCTCTGAAGGTCAACTCACTATCTTTTACTTTTCTTATAAATACTTCACAGAAACACTTAATATTAAGGTACACATATTCATGATTAACTAGCTGCTTATTAGCATGCATATTAGCAGCATACTGGCTCTTTATTAGTCATTATAAAGCACTTACTAATGCCTTATTCTGCTTGACCACATTCTGCAACTCAAAAAGGTGAGCACACATCGCAGGCACTGGGCCAGCAGGCCGTCTCCCACATGCCAAACAGCACAGGAGAAACACTAATTTGCGATGTGAAACTGCTTTATTCAGTGTTTTTACCAATTTAAAACACCTGGTCTGTTTGTTTTAGAGAGGAAGTGACCACTGTGGATAATTCGGCTCCCAGTAAAAACTTCCTGAACGTGTGGATCTTAAAAAGGTGAGCACACATTAACAGGTGCTGGGCTAGTGGACGGTCTGGGGTGTGCCAAACAGCATAGAAAAAACCCTTATATACTTAATGTGAAACTGCTTTATCATATTTTTTTTGTTTTGGTCTGTTTGTTTTAGAGAGGAGGAGACCTCTGTGGATAATTTGGCTCCTGGTAAAAACCTCCTGAACGTCTGGATCAGAAAAAAGGTGAGCACATATCGCAGGCACCGAGCTAGCAGGCCGTCTCCGACATGCCAAACAGCATAGGAGAAACAGTGATTTGTAATGTGAAACTGCTTTATTCGTCGTTTTTACTGGTTTAAATCATCTGGTCTGTTTGTTCTGGAGAGGAGGAGACCTCTGCGGATAATTCGGCTCCTGGTAAAAACTTACTGAAAAATTCACACTGAAGGAATTCTAACCGGGAGAAGTTTCAGCTTGTTGCAATCTGCAACCCTCACCACTACATGCCACTTAATTCCCCTCAATGTCACACACTGTTCCTTTAATTTAGAGTTAACTGGACGCTACTAACACTTTTTTTAAACAAAGGAATGGACCGTATTTATTAAGGGAGAAGGACTATTCCTGTAAATTCATATACAACTTCATTACTAACCATCAATAAGCAGTTATTAGGAGATTAATGAGGAAAAACAGACAGTTAATGGCCTAGTAGTTATAGAATATGTAGTGCTTTATAATGACTAATAACAAGCAAACATGCTACTGATATGCATTCTACTAAACAACTAGTTCACAGTGAATATGTGCACCTTAATATAAAGTGTTACCCACTTTACTAGTAACTTGCTATCCTCATATTTCCAGTTTCACTTCAAAGTTGACAAACGCGTCTTGTTCAGTGTTGTCGAGCCTCACAAGACGGGTGCAGACTGCAGAGAATAAGATGTTTAGAGGCGAGGAAAAACCCCAAAGACCAGATCAAACGCAGCGCTGAAAACCATCTGCAGCAACTGTCTTGGGTTATTTCAGCAGGTTTAGTGCATCAAATTAAACCATAACACCGCCTTTTGCTTGCAGTATTTACTGAGCTGTGAAAGAGCAGCAAATCCGGGTATGGATATCTCTTTTGCCTCCCTCTAATTGTCCGTTCCCTTTCTCACTTGTTATCTTTTCTTTTTGCTACAGCGGAAAAAAAAGAGCTGTACTCACGACTGGAGAGATTAACTAAGTAGGTCATTTAAAAAACGGGGTGAAAATGCACTGACAGCAAAAACGGGTATTGATTAAAATGTGTGTAGAAGGGAGCAGAAAGAACAGAGAGGTCAGTCTTTAGTGTACATGAAGAAGTTGCGTTCAGAGGTGGAGCTGCCAAAGCGAGGCTCACATCAAAGACAGCTATAAGCGGCCGAGCATCAGCGCTGCTCCCGGCCTCTGCACGAGACAAAGAAGAGAAAGGTCGGGAGCTATGGAAAAGCGAGCGCTGTAAACGGACTCGTTCATCACACTCTCAAACATGTGAGATGCCATCCCATAAGACACGTTCAACTTCACAATATTATGAGTCTCCAAAACTCCCATGAGGCTCCATTTGAAGCTGGATCACCCATGAACAGTAAACACAAGCCAAAAGAGCCTCGTCTTGTTAATATGCTAAGCTGGTGTTTTTGCTTCTTTATGCACAGTAAGCGAGATGTGGGGTGCTGCAGCGGCTGACTATCAAGGGCCTCCGAGGGCCCCCGAGGTGTCTGAAATAAAATGTCTTTTGTGATCCTCAAGTGTGAAAGTATAAATATTTTACACATTTATTTCCCAGCTCTGGTTTTTGGTTGAAATCTGTCGAACTGAAAACAAACATACTGGAGCTTTTAAAAAGAGGATGTAGCAGCTGCTGTGCTATCTGATGAAAACTGTAACAAGCAGACGCTCAGTTTGTCTCAGTGTTTCATCTGCGCTCCACCCAACATACAGACGTTACACTGATTCTTAACTGAGGATTACTGATGTGAAAAATGGGCCGTGGCAGCTAAATAGTTTTATCAGGCAAAACTATGATTTAAATCAGGAGTTATTATCCCATAAATGGATGTGTGAAAGTGAGTTAGAGCTGCGGGAGACAATACAAGATTAAAAGAAGCATTCAAGTGATTTTGCTTTGCATTTGTATAAAGTTTAGAGCATTGCAATTGAAAAAAAAAAAAAAAAAAAAAAAAAGCTAAAAAAAAATATGATGCAGCAGAGGCCCTACATCCAGATGTTTACCCTTTACATCTCTGGTGTGGGTGAAGCCACAAAAACACTGAATCACTTCCCAAAATAATGCAGCTTATCAGCATCTTTTGCAGTTTAAAAAGTCTTGTTTCACTATGAAAACACAGCGAATAACATCTACACCAGACATTCAGGAAACAGACTACACTGTGCAACTTCTACACTCAAAATGTTCATCTGTTTTAATTACATACATTATATGTTTTCATTTTCTTTGAGACAAAGATTTAGCTTTAAAAGCCTTCTAAAATGCCTGAATTTGAGCTGTCAAGTGTTTATAACCTAGGAAAAAATATGCTTTTTTTTTCGATATCTCCAGGTCAGAGACTACTTCAGTAAAGAAATCAGAGGACAGTGAACCCAATTTGATTAATATATTTACAGATGGATATAAGAGTAAAGATAACATCTTGTATCACCAATTTATAATAGATTACAAAATTCCAATAATAACTCCACTGCCGAGGTCAAACAGAAATGGGAGAGGGAATCAGGCCTGGGGATTAGGGATGCACCGAACCGATATCTGGATCGAATATTGGCCCCGATATCATCGAAATAGATGGATCAGGTATTGGAAAATGCAACCTATACCTGAGACAATCCTTTCCCTTTAAATCTATTGCGACGTGAGCTACGTTATACGTAATGGAGCAAAGGAGAGAATCTGCTGTGTGGAGGTATTTCACATTATTTCAACTGCTGTTGCACAATTGTTTATTTTTGTTAAAAGTACATAGTTCATCATTGCATTAATCTGTTTCATCTTGTTTCATTTTATCGTAGGAAAGAACTGTGTAGTCATCAATGCCTGATGCCTCTAGTCTTTTCTGTTCTACATGTAAAGGTATATTAGCCTGGAAATCCAGATCCAAATCTAGAAAGATTTAGGGTCTGGCTATGAGTAATGCAAATGGCCCAACTCGAGGGGCGGCACCAAGCATGCATTTGAAAATATCACTGCATGCAATTGGATAACACTACGACCAATCAGAACATTCAATCAATGACTGAATGAATTCAAGATGCTGGCAGGAGTTCTGCTGGAAAAACATTGTGTGATATTTTGTGACTCTGAAACTGAAAGTTTTGCAACAGGGGTCTCAGGGGCGGGACGACTGCTGGAGGCAGTGTGGTAAATCAATAGCGGACCACTTCCATATTTTTTGGAGATGCCCACTAATGTCTCCATATTAGCAAGAGATTTCCAAAGAAATAAGGAACATCTTTGGAACAGAAGTTGATTGTTGCTTTGTTGCAGGCCCACCACCCGCAGAGGGATCCAGAAGGGATCGGTGTAATGGACAGAGAGAGTTACAGTGCGGCAAGGAAGAAAGGAAGAAAAGAAAAGTCATGCTCACATGTGGGAAGTTGGGTGGCGATTACTTTAGACTCTGAACAAATACTGACATCCAAATCTTGTACTCACACCAATCTCTCACTAGTATTGCCCCAAAGTTTATGGATCTGGTATTATTTGTGGCCACTGCACCAAAATCGCCTCACAGCCCAGCTTTGTTTCAGCCAAGACTAGCCTCCTGTGGCCAGAGCCCATAATTCCTTGTAATACCCAGAGGAGAGCAGCAGAGTAGATGGCAACATGTGCGCTGATCACTGGTAGGCTGTCCACATGGCATCTGGACGTACAATCTCCCTCCTCCCGCAGGACAGCGGGTGAATGATGACCATCAATAACAGCTACTCCTGCAAGCTGTTCTGAGGAGTTCAGTGGTCACAGATGCTCTGGTTAAACAAAAGGACACACGTCTCACCTCTACGGCTCCCTGTTTAAGAGATCAGTGGGAGATGAAACACAACCGGAAATGTACAAAGCAAAGGCCGCCGTCTCGGGGGGATACTGTAGTGGCTCCACAGATGGCGGAGGCTATCTCACACTGCAGAGCCATAATAGCATCACAGCAGGAGAGGTCAACTCTGAGCTGGGTCCTGTCATTGTTGCAGTCTTTGAAACCAGTAGCTAAATTTTACTCACTGATCAGCTGCGTGTTTGGCCTTTCACAAGGACTTTACCATCTCAAGGCTGACTGGCGTTAAAAACACATTAGGTGAATCAATACGCTGGAGCACGCTGCGTCAAAACAGAAAAGAGAGACAGGCTGCCTCAATTAGATCCTCATTACTGCAGGGAGACCGCTCACTTCTCAAGTGGCTACGCCTCCAATTCTGTTTATTAAAGGTAATCAATACATCAATCGAAGGTTCATCTATTTTCATCTGCTGACATGTTGCTGTTTTCTATTCAGTGGGAGGAAGGCTTGAATGTCCAGAATGAGTCACGATCAGGGACGTGGATCTTGTGGGTGGTGTTTAAAGTGCGCTGAACAGTTTGTACCATTCACTGCTTCACCTGCGTACAGCTTTTACTACGAGCACTAACAAATGTTACATTAATGTGGTGAATGAAGGGACAGATTAGATTCTCGTCTTTCCCATAATGTTTAAAAAGAATGTTCTGTCCTCAAACTAGTCAGAGTTTACGGTGGAAAAATTTAAAATACAGGTTTCTCCAGATCAGTGCTGGGTGGTAACATGTTGCTAGTGAAATTACTTTCCCCACTAAAAAGTAGTGTAAATTTTTTTTGGCAATAATATTATCATTAACCCCCAAAACAAATAACTCATTACAACCTTAAAGCTTGGAAATTCTTTCCGCATTGAACGCCCACAACCAGCTAGAGACGCGATTCAATACTGCCACAACGGCAGTAAACAGGAGGGCTGGGAGGTGAGCTTACCGTCCTCCGACTACTGACATCAGGTGAAAGTGAAACTAAGAAGATGCTGGAGGGTCTGGCGTGAATGTCTTTCAAATATCCAGCTTAACTTAACAGCTAAGGTGAGGCGGATGCGGCGAGCTTGACTGCAGTGTTCTGGACTAGAGTGTGAAACAAGAGATTGGAGGATGCACAGTTGAAGCACTTGCTACGCCTACAGTCTGCATGGCACAGAAAAATGGGCTGCATGCAGATGTCTACACCGTGGTTGTATAAAGAGAGCTGAATACAGCTTTGGAGGCGGGGCCCTGTTCATTCCTACGAATGTTGCTCAGTGGCGCATGAAGCCAAAATGGTTCAACTGCTGCACATAATGATGATCTGGAGATTATTGACACTGCTTCTGCATGTGCGGCCCAATAGAGCATGCGCACTAGAGCTAGCGACTCCTGCCTGCCAAGCCAACTACTTTCGGTTTAGCCGTCTGTTAACTTGACGAGGGACGAGGAACAACATTTACGTCACACAAACCAAAGTGGACGCGGCAACTATGAATTGGCCCTTACTTTTGCTGTGACCCCCCCCCATACTGATTTGAAACCCATCAATCAATCACATCCCCAGATTCACTTTTGCAATAGTGGCACATGCACGTCACCGAGTAGCAGACTAGCTTGGAAGATGTCTTGGAAGATTCAACGGCAGCACTTTATATTTGACAACAATGTTCTTGTCATCTTTTCTCTCCACAAAATCAAATTGTGTGCAGGTGGTCGTACCGACTGATTTCCACTACAAAAACACGACTTCAAACCTCCTTAAACACCAACTACAACCGACAGCACAACAAGGTGAAGCTGGTGGAAATACACCCCACCAAAGATGAGCCATCTGCAGACAGAGAGGATGACTGTGCCCCAAATCAATGGTTAAAAAAACGAAAACTGGATTTTAATCGTGGACAGCTGCAGGCCACAAGCAACAAAAAGCTAATGAAGCTTGTGCCTGAATATGTGGTGGATTAAAGGCTGCCTATCTCTGTGATTGACTCTCCATCTTTCAGAGAGATTCCTGGGAAAATACTGGTCAGATGCTAAAGAAGACCCCCAGGTATAAATCATTTGCAAGCTCTCTATCTTAGCTGCGCTTACTTGTGATTACCCTGATAGTCACACAGATGCACACATACAAAGTCTGAATATTTAAGAGAAAAGACGCAATTACCTATTTTTTAGGGTGTATTATTATAAGCAGGGAGTAATAAGTAAAGTGATAATATTACTTTTGAAAGGAGCAGCAAGTAATGAGTAATAAATTACATTTTAGCACAGTGAGCCCAGCACTGCTCCTGAGGCAAACATGACAAAAATATTATGTGCCAGAGTTTTTAAGTCTGAGTGTAACCTCTTGTAAATGTTATTTTCAGTTTCTATTATTCAGACACTCATCACTGAAGTGTCCTTGTATATGTTATTATCTCAGAGTGTTCAACTGGAGTAAAGTGAGGTTCTTTTTTTACCTTGAGTTAGAAACTCTTTTGGCCATGTTTTATAATTTCTAAAGAGAATTATGTTTCCAAGAACACACAGTAAATTAGTTCTATTTTATATATTAGGGGTGTAAATAGGCCTGTAACAGTAACTATTTTTGTTGGACGATATACTGTCACAGCAATAATTGCAATAAATGATAACATAATATTGAGACCAAATTATGCCACTGAAATATTAATATAAAAGACATAATGATGAAAGTACACCCTTTCAAAGACCAATACAAGACCAACATATTAAAACAAAGTAATTAACACCGTGGAAGATGAAATTGTTGAAGCATAAAACTGCAAATAAAGGACTTTTTGGCTCATCGCCAGGTGTTGGCAAGGTATCAACTAACGAGACTGTGCTTCCTCTACGCCAAAAAGTGTAGCTGCAGTCTACCGGTGAACTACACTGTGTCGTCTTTAAAGTGCTGATTTATTTTTCTTCGACCTTGCAAAAACTTTCCGAAACTGCTTATCCTGTTAGGGGTCGCAGGGGGGTGGAGCCTATCCCAGCTGACACTGGGCGAGAGGCAGGGTTCACCCTGGACAGGTCACCAGACTATCACAGGGCTGACACATAGAGACAGACAACCATTCACACTCACATTCACACCTACGGACAATTTAGAGTCACCAATTAACCTGCATGTCTTTGGACTGTGGGAGGAAGCTGGAGCACCTGGAGGAAACCCACGCTGACACAGGGAGAACATGCAAACTCTGCACAGAAGGGCACTCCCAGGAACCCTCTTACTGTGAGAAGACAATGCTAACCGCTGCACCCCCAAATCTTCCAATGGTCAAAAAAACCCCTGCACGTTATTATGGCTAAAATGTTGGTGACATTCATAAACACAACAGCATGTGAACACAACGGAAAATATCAAGGTCATGTCCGTAAATCAGGATAAGTCAAGGTTGTAATTATCGTTGCAAGCCTAGGCTTCAATCATAAGTTTCATCAGGATATGATATTCCATCAACTCCTTGGACAATGATTGATATTCACTATATCACAAGGTCTGCTATGATACGATTGCGATTCAATATTCAATTATCTTTTTCATGGCTGCTTATCATTAACTGCCTGGCGCTTGGCAGCTAGCACTGTTTAAATGTTGAGGAAGGAGGTGTGCTCGTATGGAAATGGTGACATAGACCATGGGAATTTAAAACAAAAGTGTTTGTGAAAGGTCACAATATGTATCGATGATATTGGATGCTTGATCACTGCATCAATATATCGATCCAGATCAATGTAGCATTACATTTTACAGTGTCCCTAAAGACATTAAGGTAGCATTTTGGAGACTTCTGGAATGAATTTGAAGTCGTTAAGGCTTTAAAAACCTATACTGTGCCATTGAGGTCAATCTGTAATGGTTTCTGAACTCCTTTGTGCTTTATCTGACGAAGACGTTTTACTATTTGTCAAAGTATCTCTTTGTACAAGCAGCCCCAGGTCAGCAGAGTCAGTTGGCTCGGGGCTGGACGTTACATAAGTTGGGATAAAAAGCAGAAATTAATAGATGAAATGGAAGGATATGGGCGAAGGAGGGACAGAGGTGTGATGGATGAGTGATGTGACGGAGATTAAAGCATGGGAGTAGAGGGAGGACGAGATGAAGGGATGGGGAGGGTGGGAAGCGGAATAAAGAGGCATGATGAAAAGACGTTAGGTGGGGAGATTAATGACAGGTGGGAAATGAAGAAAGGGGGTAAGGGACAGAGGATCAAGGGAGGGAGAATAAAGGAAGAGAGGAGGGGAAGGAGGCTGAGGAAGGGAGGAGGGAGTGTGCTGAGGCTAATCATAATTGGCCTGACAGTGGGAGATGGCATGGTGCTGTTGCTGGGTGGAACATGTGTGTTTGGGTGGGTGGGGGAGGGTGGTAGAGGTCACCCAAGAGATGCAGTCTATAAAATATCAGGGCTCCTACTGTATCGTCTCAACTGTACGGCACTTAACTGAGGCTTTTATCCAAAGCGACAGTAAGACGGTAGACGACAGTAAGTGCATACATTATATACGTGCAGTCAGTATGAGGAAAGCTCCTGTGGGAATGCAGAGGCAGATACTCTGAGAGAGAGTGGCCCAGTAGCAGATTAAATTTAGCTCACATCAACAGATGCACATGTATATAGATACATATGCACCAAAGTGAGCTGTAGCGGGGCACATGGGATATGTATAGCTCCCTTATGGAAATCAGTTACTCGATATGTTTCAAAGTAGTCAAATATTTGTCTGTGATAAAGAAAAGATTGGTTCTTGGTCTGAAGATATATGCACACTGTTCTGCAGCTCGGTTTAGTGAAGCTTTTCTCAAAAATGAAAAGCTCAATATCGGCTTGTTTGGAGAGTCTGTGTTTGCCAAAGACAAAGAGCAGCGGGCTGACAATATACGGCCTAAACCAAAACTGCATTTTCACGTTGATAAAAACTGAATATGGTAAAGAAAATGATGTCTAGAAAGCAAAGATCTATATGTGCTCTATGAGATCTGGTGACTGAACTGATTGGCTGAAACTGGACAGGATGTGCCGTCTAACTAACAGAAAATGAGTCACATCTTGTTTTCTGCCTCTCTGTTGTGACAGTGCAACACTTAAAATTAGATATGGATTTTGTCAAAATAGGAAGACTGACAAAGACTGAGAGGGCTATTTACACATGAATCAAACAAATTAGCCAGTTATCTGGAGAAAGCCTGAAAGAAGAGAAAAAAGCTCTTCATCTGGATAATCTGTAAATACCTGGTGTTCCTTATGTCGTGGTGGTTCATTTGGGATATTGTTTTCGTTTTAACTTATCCTGCAAAACTTAATGTACATAGTTTGTATTCAGCAGTTTAAGGGGCCGTACACCATGTTGTTTATGGGCCTGATACATACAGTACCTGTCAAAAGTTTGGACATTGTTTCATTCAAGTAAATGGGAAAGTGTGTCCAAACCTTTAACAGGTACTGTACTTACAAATTAAAACCTGGAACAATCATCTCTGCACTCAGGATTTCTGGTAAGTAGGATATGATACGATGCTGGTTATGGTTTTAGCAACCACAGATGCAACCTGTCTCCGCACCCTTGAAAGTTGGCAGAAAGTAGCCCCCAGTGCCCATCCTAGCATTTTCCAGACAGTTAAAGACACGGCATGCGTTCTGCCGCTGATACATCATGCTAAGTATAAAAATAATTAGGGCTGACCTTCGACTTCATTTTTGAAAATCGACTCAGAGCAGCATGTGTCACTGACACCAGACTCAGAGCGCAGCGGTGGAAAATGTCACCATCAGCATATTATTTTACATCAATAAAATCTACTTTATCATTATTTTGAGTCACATTGTTGAAAGAATTTAGTTGTCTGTGTTCAAGCAGGATAATAGGTCTCCATTCATTGCACGTCGGGCTTTCTATTTCCTTGTCGGAGATGGTGTTGTGTTCAAGGTCCCCCCCCAAAAAAACGGGAGAAAAAAAAGGCAGAATATTCCATTTTTTTCCCCCCACAATCGAATTCCGTGCCATCGAACGAAGCTTCGAAGCTTAGAATTTTTTGGGTCAGCCCTAAAAATAATGAAACCACCCGGACTTTAATGTGAATGAAAGTCCCATACATTAACCATTCATGCATCACATCTTCATATGGTCGCTTTTTAGACCATGCAACCCAACTTTCGGGCCTTAATCTCCGACTTTTTTCCCTCTTGTTAATTAACGAATTCAATCACGTAAAATAAGACTTTTTTTGGTAACATTTTACTTTATTTTCACGATATTATGACTTAAAAAATAATATGAAGTTAATCTCATTAAATTACTACTTTTAAGCATAATATTATGACTTTTTCATGACTTTAATCCCGAAATCTCAGTCACCAATTAACCTGCCTGTCTTTGGACTGTAGGAGGAAGCCGGAGTACCCCTAGAAAACCCACGCTGACACAAGTAGAACATGCAAACTCCACAAAGAAGGGCTCCCCACCCCAGGATTCAAAATCCCCATCCTGGGTTCCAACCAGGAACCCTTTTGCATTGAGATGACAATGCTAACCACTGTACTACCGTGCCGCCCCGCCCGCAGGTGTGAATGTGAGCATGAATGGTTGTCTGTCTCTATGTGTCAGCCCTGTGATAGTCTGGCGACCTGTCCAGGGTGAACCCTGCCTCTCGCCCAGTGTCAGCTGGGACCCTCAACAGGATGAGCAGTTACGGAAAATGAATGAATGAATGAATACACACACCAATATATATATACAGAGTGTGCAAAGCATAAGCATAGATTTCACTTTCACATGAATAACTGATAAACTAATTGTCTTGTTGTGGGTGAAGTATTCCTTTAATTGCATGTGCTCCACCTGGTGAGCTCTACCAGTGCACTCTGTACGAGCCATTTTTCACTCTTTATGCAAAATAAAGCTGAAATTAAACGAAAATCTTCCCCAAAAACAAAACAATACGAGTAATTGATACAAAAACAAACAAGGGCCTAATCTATGACATGAAAGCACAGGCCAAATTTGCGCTGAGCCTTTCATTCAATTTGCACTCGCAATCTGTTTGTAATTAGCGTCTGATTTACTAAGACGGAAACTAATTATGCAATCAGTGGATGGGACTGTTGTTGATTGCATTTAGCATTTGAGTGGGAGGCTAAAAGGCAAAGTTCGCAGTTGGGATTTGTCTGAGATCAACAAGCTCAGGAATAAAATCATAATGATCCGGAAATAGAAACGCTCATGAATGAACAGCATTCCACATATTGATAATGATAACCAAGGCTGCAATTAAACTTCAGAGGACGAGAGTTTTCCATGCAAAACTGATCCTCGTAAAGAGTGTGAACTTTGGCAAATCCAGAGCCACTTTTATCTCCTCCCATTAGAGTGCATTTGAAATGAGGCTTAATAAATCTCTGCCCCAGTGCAGAAGCTGTCACAGGGTCACAGCTAATTACAAGAGGGCTATTCTATTCACATGTATCACAAGGTTTCGTGCGCTATTGCGATGCTGGTGGATGTGATGATCTTTAGAACAGTCGGTTGGTACAGATGACTGCTGTGGAAGATCACTGAACAGAATTATCAGCAGCTTTCTGGCAACACTCACACTGTTGTTTGGTCGATACAGTGTGAGAAAATTAGACAATTGCTCCTTCTCAATATCCCACAGCCCTGGGTGACATCTTAAAGTCTCTAGACCCAAATAAATATTAAGTTTGCAATGATGCATCCATTTGAGAAAGCAAGAGTTTCACATTTTGGCTTGATAAATGACTTCAATGTTGTTGAACAAAATTGTTGTTATCAGTGACACCTCAGTCTGAGGCTGTTAAGTGAACTGCAGTCAGCATCCATAGCCACAAGCTAGCACCTTGGCAAATTCAGCTGACACTACGAAGCAGCCAACAGCAGATCTCTGGAGTAGCAGCTAGATAGCTAACTTTAGCTCAGGTTACGGTTAGCTTGTTGGCTGCCCCTGCATCGCTCTTGACAGAAAGCACTTTGTGCCATTGGCTAAATCATTTCATCATCATCATTTGGCTAAATCAGTAAGTTTGTCATTAACATATGCTGGTATAATTGATCATGTAAGCTGGCGAGATAATTTGGCAAGCTAGCCAACTGACATATCCACTCTCAGATTTTTTTGCAGCAAGTGGCCACTAGGAAAAATTTGCTGCAAGACTGAGCGGCTTTCCTGGGGGCATGGTTTGTTGTGCTGTGTCTCAAATCACGTACGTCCGTTAGTACACTTCCATGTAGTATACTATGTGCACTATGTACTTATTGGTGTAGTGCGCGAATTTCGACAGGGTAGTGTTGTCTCAAGCCAAACACGGCCGTTGTGCACTCACTAGAAATGACAACCGCAAATTAGCTACTTAGCAAACTAGCATTAGCATTCGCGTTATCGTGTAACATGTAGGCTATAACTTACATTTGTACAATGCAGCAACATTCACGGTCGCACAGTCCTTGGCCTCCATTTCCAGTTTGAAAAGTGGTCCCTCCCTTTCCGCTACGTAGCCAAGATGGCGACCACTGAGGGCGAGAAGTGTCCATAGTTCCACACTCAACTTCTTGACCGTTTTGAGTGCACCATCCGGGTACTCATAGTGCACTGCATTTTTCCATACTTCTCAGTGTGGACGCATGTGTAAGTACAGAAGTACGCGATTTGAGAGACAGCATTGGTCTAATATTAGCTGGTGTTGCACACTAACGCTGTAGCAGAGCCAGGGTGGCTATGACTCAGAGGTAGAGCAGGTTGTCCACTAATCAGAAGATTGGCAGTTTGATCCCCAGCTCCGCCAGTTGGCATATAGAAGTGTCCTTCAGCAAGATACCGAACCCCAAATTGCTCCTAATGGCTGTTCCATTGGTGTGTGAGGGCTTGGGAATGGTTACTGAGCAGCAGGTGCCCCCCTGTATGGTAGTTTCAGCCATGAATGGGTGAATGTGATGTAGTGTAAAAGTGCTTTGAGTGGTCAGAAGAGTAGAAAGGCGCCATACAAGTGCAGTGCATTTACCATTTAGCTGAGGAGAGGCAAAGCATGGGAACACACGTAACGTTACATCCTTTGGATTTTTCCTGAAAATGTATCTTGAGTCCTTTACATAAAGTTAGAGTCAATAGAGAAAGTCGAGTGAGATCAAACTTTCTGAGTTACATTACAACCTGTTCATCAACTGGCGATAAAATGTGATTAAAGGGAAATTTAGGTTTATTTCAACCTGTCTCCTATCGTCCTAAATTTGTTTCAAGTGACTAGTGACATAAAAATAATAGTTAGCATGTTAGCCGTTAGCCTAGATACAGCCGTAGTGTCAGACCTGTTAAAACGTAAGTGAACGGGCAACCTTCAAGTGCAAAGTTAGTCCAAGTT
>NC_065518.1:6160001-6163118 GCF_006386435.1 Epinephelus moara | reverse complement strand
TTGCACTTGAAGGTTGCCCGTTCACTTACGTTTTAACAGGTCTGATGCTACTATGCGCCCCGGCTGTATCTAGGCTAACGGCTAACATGCTAACTATTATTTTTATGTCACTAGTCACTTGAAACAAATTTAGGACGATAGGAGACAGGTTGAAATAAACCGAAATTTCCCTTTAATAAATGTATAAAGTTACATACTCAGTTGACATATTGACTAATAAAGTCATTGTCACAGTTCACGATGAAGCTTTATATTCGCCCCAGTCATCTGTTACTTAAGCCTGTGCCAGTGTCTCTGCTTATGCTACATAATAAAAACACAACATGGCACTATTAGCAGGGTTAACAGACTTCACTGAGTGTGTTTGTCCTTGTGTGTGAGAGAAAGAAATGGTGAGAGAAAGGTTGTTTGGCAGTGATTCGGGGGCTGACTGCAGCAGGAAAAAGTGGGTCAGACCCTGCTGTGCATTCACACTCTTTCATTCATACACAACCTCTGACACACGCTGCACATTTTCACACCTTTAGATAATATCTCTAATGTGTATTTACAGTCAGCACGCATAAACACATCCCCACAGTCACAAACACACACACAAACACACTCTGGCCTGGCCACTCGCCATCCATCACTCCACCCAGCCAGCCTCCTCCCCCAGGCTGCAGCACAGTGCCAATGAGACGAGCAGGACTCCCCGCTGGCCCACATAACGACGACTCTGAGTGCATGTACGAGTCTCTTTTATGTGTGTGAGAGAATTTATGAACTCGCATTGCAATTTGACTTTGCAAATTAGAAGTTATATAACGACTTTGCGGATAGATTATCCTTGAAGACCGTTTGGTGACTAAACAGAAGGCTGCACAAAGAAAATGATTTTGTCTGTACTTGTGCAAATACAATACATGTTTTTGATACCAAACAATACTTTTTAATATCTTCCTTTGAGAAATATAAAACATGTTTATTTGCAAAAGCCTTTTTTTCATTTAAAAAAGTCCTTAAATGTGAAGTTATGTTTGAAAACAGGCAGAATTTTGACTGAAATCAAAATCTGAGCAAAGTTTTTGATATTCAATGCTGCAGACACATTTCAGTCAGTAAATCTTTTTTTAAATAACTGACATCCTGCCCTAATTGTCTGCAGAGGAAAGCTAAAATAGAAGCATGTGCCCTCTGACACACATTCCGTCCTCTTTTGTTCAGCATCTTTCCCTCTAATCTCCATATTCCTCTCACATTCTTCTTCTTCTATACTATTATGTTTTGTTAGCATGTGTCTCTGCTCCTGTGTCTGTGGTCTGGGACGAGATGTGCCGTTATTATCTCCAGCCAGCAGGGTTATTAATGGATCGCATACGTATCAGACAAACATGGATCCAATGGTTGCCATGGGAACTGCATCCGCAGCGCCCCAGAAAGGAGGAAGGGAGAGAGAGGGAGAGGAGGATGAGGAGAATGTGAAGTGAAAAACAAGAGGGGGGAGGGAGCAGCAGTGGGGAGGGTGATTAATGGAGAAAGAGGAAATAGAGAAGGAGGGATGGAGGGAAAGAGGAGAAGAGAGAAGCCCACTTCTATCAGTCGGAAATATTTGATTCAGCAGAAAGGGTGACCTTGGTGGGGAAGACAAAGGCAGCATGGCTTTCTCTCTGTTTTTATCACTTCTCGCTGCCACCCTCTTTCTCTTATCCTCATTTTATCGCACTGTTATAAATGATGTTGGTGCCATCTTTAGCTACAACAGAAAACACACTTTATTGAACAGTTTTTTGTTATCACATATTCATTACTCTTCAGCTAAAATACCCAGCAACAGATCTAACCCCCCCCCCCCCCAAAAAAAAGAAGACAAATGCATGGCCTTATTTTAATTGAAGGACCACACCAGTGATTTGTTTTTCATCTCATGGACTTTACGGAAACATTCTCATTCCAGTTCATCAAATACCTATGCTTGGTCAGTGGCAAAATATGACACATTAGGTAACCCTCCTGCTTCAGTTTTGGATGCCAAGGTACGACGTGTCAATACACGCTTGTTAGATGCATTGTTTTAGAGATAGGGTAAGGAGCTCGGACATTTGGAGGGAGCTTGGAGTAGAGCCGCTGCTCCTTCACGTTGAAAGGTGTCAGTTGAGGTGGTTCGCCACCAACACACTGGAGGGATTACATATCTCATCTGGTCTGGGAACGACTTGGGGTCCTCCAAGAGGGGCTGGAAAGCGTTGCTGGGGAGAGGGACATCTGGGGTGCTTTGCCCAGCCTGATGCCCCCTTGGATAAGCGGGTGAAAATGGATGGACATGCATTGTGTCCTTTCAAAATAAACTTCAGTTTTTACAAGAAATGGACAATTTTACATTCAGTAGTGTCTTTTCAAAATAAAATCAAGACATAGGTAAAAAATCTACGTTTTTAGGTTTACTTCCTTAAGTTTAGGCAATAAAAGTATGTGGTTAGGTTTAGAAACAAACATCATGGTTTGGCTTAAAATAAGTATGAATGTTACTTAACATACGTCACATACTAGCACACTTACAAATAACTCGATTGACTTTTGGTTTCACACAGGACATTAACAGCAGGCTCCAAAATTAAAGTCCAGAATTTGTTTGATCCTATCCGCATCCCTTTCTGTGGACTGTCTTGCTCTTTATGCTATGGTAGTTGTCCAGAGTGTCAACAAATGGCGCCGCTCGCCACGTCTCATTCCGCAGCTAAGGGTCTCTCTGTGCATTGGTGTCTGATGCTGAGGGCCACTGACCAAGTGTTGCTATTTGACGAATGGACAGGATCCTCATTTTCTTTGTCGCCGTCATTATAAAATTTTGTGTTTCCTCTATCAGTCACTGTAGGTTGCACACTCAGTTCTGAGGCCTTGTTCAGACTGCCAGCCCGAATCCTTGTTTTTGTTTTGGCATATCCAGATTGTGTCCAGATTGATTTCAGAAAGTCAGGACAGCAAGGTAAAAAAAATAACATGAAATGTGATTTTTGCAAATTGGATCCAAACCCCATTTGAAGGTACCCTGGAAATCCAGAGTTCTCGCGAGAGCACAATTTGAATTTGCTCAGCGAGTCACTCTGGCAATCAGTAATGATGCTCATTACCCATGCC
>NC_065518.1:6141944-6159979 GCF_006386435.1 Epinephelus moara | reverse complement strand
GATACAGCAAGAGGCTAATCTACAAGTTAGCTCCGCTGGTAGCGCTCTGGATATGTCACCCCGTGTATTGTTCTGATTGGTCGTAGTGTTATCCAATTGCATGCAGTGATATTTACAAATGCATGCTTGGTGCCGCCCATCGAGTTGGGCCATTTACATTACTCATAGCCAGACCCTAAATCTGTCTAGATTTGGGTCTAGATTTCCAGGGTAATTTGGAGGCGGTTTGAAATGCAATTCCAAACATATTTCTACAGATGCATCTCAGTCAAAACACTGGCCGCTCAAACCTAATTTTAAAAGTATCTTTCACATCAC
Source organism: Epinephelus moara (assembly GCF_006386435.1). Taxonomy (NCBI): domain Eukaryota; kingdom Metazoa; phylum Chordata; class Actinopteri; order Perciformes; family Serranidae; genus Epinephelus; species Epinephelus moara. Next base: position 6,159,661 of record NC_065518.1, on the reverse strand, counting down.
TTGCAATGCGACACATTGATGATGTCAAGCCCAGAGTGATGGAATTGCTGAGCAGAATCTGTGCTGCTACTTGCAGAGCGCTTTGGAGGGCAACATGGAGAACAACAGTCCACTGACCGACACCAAAATAAAATGTCTGCTGGTACTTTCAGGGAGCAGGCCCAAGCTGGAAAGGACCTACCCGAACGAGACTGTTTATCAAAAGATCGCTCACGCCATGGAAGAAAGGGGCGGTCCATCACCAGTGAAGGCACATAGTTACCGACACCTTCACCATTACCACACAGACAGGTTAGTGATGTCTGGACACAGAAGTCTGATCTGATCACTTGGAAATAATGCGGACTGTCTATCTTAAAGATCTGATCTGAGAAACAAATCTGATTTGCCTGCAATGTGAACATAACTATAGTGTCACAGCGATTCCCTGGCCTCATGTTACTAAAATGATTCCAATTAGTTCCTTGCAGTGAGGAAACAGATTTTAAATTTGGAAAGAAAAAAAAGGGGGGCACTGGTCTTTGATTAGTACTCGGTAGGTGAGGTATTTTAATTGGTACCAAAAGAGAAAATGTTGGAGCAGTGCTTTGCTACTTCAGGCAGCAATTGGTTTCTGTTCATTTCTGTACAGCATGGAAATAAATTAAATTTGTGTGGTAGTTGAACTTGGCCTCACATTTTTAAAATACAACGCAACCATAGGCACTCCAGGTCAATGCTGTCAACTACCACTACTATTTTACTTCCAGCATGTTCTCCATCTCTCACTAATATCGTCGAAAACGCCATATTGACATAGCCCACAGCATGACAACTGTGGTCAAGGGGGGTGGGGCATATTGAAGGGTTAATGTGAAACAAGATTGTGAGATTATGAAATGGAGGGAAAAATGCATGAAACAATCTCTAATTATACCAGACACATTTGAAAATGGTCATTCAGTTCATGTAGTCATCCGTTAGGGAGCTGAGATGTGCACAGACACTGTGTAAGGTCCTTCATAAATCTTTGGAGGGAGATGATGAATCGTTACGCAGATTATGTGACTCAAACATTTATCTTAGTCAAACTGAGGAGGCTAATGAACAGAGCACACTGACGCCACCATGTCTGAGTCTTACTGTAACAGACTGATGTGACCCTAACCAGAGCTATATTAGATTTAACTTCATATCAAGTGCACTTCTTTATTAAACTCTAAATTTTCTACATCTCTTCTCCGGTTCGTTTTTAAATTGTTTGCAGTGTCTTCCTTCTTCCTTGATCTCACCTCCCCCCCGTCTCAGCTCACCACTCCCGACACACTCTCACTAACACTTTCTGTGTTTCTTCCTCACTTAAAATCCACTGTTTTTTCCCCCTCGCAGCAGACCGGCTTAGCACTCCCCCAAATCCCTTCTGCAGTGTCAGGAGCAGACAGGGGGAGGCTAAACGTTCAGGTCTTCAGGGAAACGGGGGGCAGGAGGCAAGGGCAGAAACAGAATATGACCACATCACTCTGACAGATCAATGAAGGGCTGTGTACCGCACACTACTGCTGACTCATACTGTAGGGGGGGCGAGGAGGGGGGGGGGTGAAGGAGAAGGAGAGGAAGTATGAGAGCGAGTGGGAGGAAGACTGCGAAGGACAAAGGGCGGTGGTGGAGGTTAGAGGAGAGTACGGCAGAAAAAGTATGAATGGATGAGGCCATGCTTGAAGACAGCTATGAGGGAGGTGAATCTATAAACATCTGTCACAGAGACAGATGTGGACAGTTTACAGAGGGGGAGGAAGATCGAGGAAGATGCCCTCATGCTCACTGTGGGCCGTAAAGACCTAAATAAATCATCAAGGGCGGCAGCAATGAATTATCCATTGATTTAATTATTGCTTCATCTAGTTATTGCCCACATGAATGTAAAGGGTCATGAAATTGTTACTGGCGCAAGAAAAACATAAAATGATTTTGTTTATTTTTTACTCTTCTTGGCTTTGAAAATGGCAATTAGAGCTGCAGTGATTACTTGATTACTGTCAACTATAAAATTAATCACCAACTCAATCAGTTTGAGTGTTTTCTAAGTAAAGTCAAAACTCTTTAATTCTGCATCTGAAATGTGAATATTTTCTGGTTTCTTATCTCCTTTATGACAGTAAACTGAAAGACTTTGGGTTGTGAACAAGACATGACATTTGAGGATGTCGTTTTGGGCACTGATCAACATTTTTCTAGAATTTTCGGACATTTTACAGACCAACAGTTTATTAATAAACTGAGGAAATAATTGACCGATTAATTGACAATGGCAATAACTGTTGGTTGCAGCCCTAAATGGCAACGTGTTTGTTGGTGCGTTGGTCTGACCGTCCGCTAATGTGGTCCTAACTGAAACATCTCAACAACTATTGGATGGAGTACATTGAAATTTTGCATTCATGCACCCCACAGGATGAATTCTAATAACTTTGATGATGCTCTGACTTTTTATTCAGCAGCAACTTCAGGTCAAAATTTCAGTTTGGTTTACCAACGACATTCCCATCAGCCCCGGCTGTACTTTCCGTTTAAGCCCCGTTTCCATCAAACACTTTCAGTATGGTACCTTTGGAACCAACCAACAGTAACGCTTCAGACATGGTACCTAGACCCTCGTGTTTCCACAGTGAACAGTCCTCTTAAATGTGGGCGGGGTTGTTGTCACTCACTGCTCCGTCCAGCACTCACTGTATTTCCTCCTTTATCAGTCTGCACCTGGTTTATCGTCCACAGAACGAGGCTGCAAGCCGACATTTTCAGAACAAAATAAAACTGCAGTGAGAGTCTCTCTCCATGGGATATTTAAAAAAAGCAGGTTTGTGCATTTAGTCCTTCTCAGGCAAGCTCAGGGGTTTAGTGTTGCTGGAGCCCACAGGAACGACGCTCCACCAAGTGAGGATTAGAATATATGCAGTTCACATAACCAGGTCAAAATGAATATATATAAACGTTCAATGATCCCCATTACTAAAAGTGTGTGTCATATAAAAACTAAAGTGATGGTCAAAGTTGTCACAGTGAAATTTAAGGTGTGTTGATGGATTCACGTCTTCACCTCATGCATCGAGTAACATTACAAGTTAACGTTCCACCTTAAAAGTTGCCGGCAGTCGGCCCAGTGAATGAAGTTATTTTTTCTCAGACTCCAGCTGCTGTGAGAGGCAGCAAAACATCCTTTCATTTTATAGCCACAGTTTACTAATAAAACTCTCCACAGTATGAACAGTGGTTACATGAGCCAGACACAACTCAGCCCTGAGCAGAGTGACCGTCCTCTACTGACCAATCAGACTGCAGTGTTCACAGCTCCACCTTTTAGCACCAGATCTGTGTGCTAGGTACCCCAACAGAGGGGGGACCAAACATGGGGACGGTACGGAACGGTTCCATTGGTACCATCCACAACTTTTTACAGTGGAAAGTACCAGACTGTTTTTGGGAAACAGGGTTTTAGTGCCTCTTAACAAAAGTTATCATGCTAACATGCTAAACTAAGATGGTGAACATGGTAAACATGATTATACCTGCTAAACATCAACATGTCATTATTGTCAAGGCGCTCATGTTAGCATGCTGACGTTAGCATTTAGCTCAGAGCACCACTATACAACCTCACAGAGCTGCTGACGTGGCTGCAGACTCTGTTGTAAAAGATAGGAGTAAAAATGTAAGTATAGATAAACAGAATCTATGTATGTAGTATATGCTGTGTGGATATGTACACATCTAATATTACCACTGAGCCTCATTCACGCCCCCCTCACACCCACAAGACACACACCTACACACATCCATCTGCCTATACCGTCACTGCTGATCTCCTTTTTCTGTTTCTTTCGTCTGTCTGTTTTACCTTGTGTCAACTGCATACCTAATAATTTGACTTGTGCTGTATTTGCTTTTTGTTTCTTGTAATTAGTTTTCGTCTCCTTTGTTTTTATCGTTTGTCTTTTATGTAATCTCTTTTGGCTTTTGGCTGTCTATGTGTCCCTGTGCCTGTCTTGTCTTTCCTTGTTCTGCAGTCACTTCATTGCACAAAGACAAAAGAAGTAGAAGAATGATGTTCACTGTGAACAACTCTGTCACACAACCTGTAACGAGGAGTTGCACGTACACGGCTTTGTATTAAAGGAATACTTCACCCCCCAAATGACCACTTGAATGTCAGTTACTTAACCCATGTTGCCTCATATATGTCTGTCTGTTTGGGAAGTACTGAGCATAAGACTGGATAAATGAGACTTGGATTTTACTGCACGAGTTGTGTGAGAGTTTGTTAAGAGACATTTTGGTATATGACTTCAAACCAACAAGAATTTTCTCCATATTTGGATTCTTCATGCACTATGAAGGCATGCCAGAAAAACAAAGCTTTCTTCACAAATTCAACGTAACACAGGGTGAATAACTGAAAAACAAATGATCATTTGGAGGGTTAAAGTGTTCCTATAAGTGGTCGAACAAGACAAAAAATGTGAGGAACCTCTGCATTATTCTGTTATTTATTTATTTTTTATGTAGTCTATAAATCCCAGAATCCAAGGCGTTCAGTCCGACGAAGAAAACACTAAGATATTTCACTTTCAATGATACAAAAATACAGAAAAGCAGCAAATTTTCACGTCTGAAAAAAGCTGGAAAAGCTGAGTTAAGTTTGTTGTAGCTGCTGCAGGAATGTGATCTCCATGATGGGCATAGTTGTGAAGGTCCGCTCTCACAAACACAGTCACAGGGCTAGCCGTTAGCATCACATGGCTAACATTACCTAATGGTTATAAGTAGGTTTAAGGACAGAGTCAAACCATTTATTTTTTTGCTGAGTGAAGGACTTACATGATTAATAATTTATCCGTATCACTGCTGGTCAGTTCTCTGCCACGTGCTGAAAGCTGTCATGTCTGCTCAGCTTACATGTTCTTTAACAGGATTCACTCACTTAAGTCAAAATTGTGCCGCTGTTATAGTGTTTTATTTTGACAGTTTTAGCGCAACTGCTTGTGATTAAAGCCCATTTAACATTTTAGAATTTCTTGTTAAATAAAAAAAGGTTTACAGAAAGTATTGTTTATATTTCTTAAAGTAAGATACTGGGGAAAACTGTATTAGAAGTCAGAAGGTTTTGTATTGCCACCAATAACGACAAAAAAATACATATTAATTGATTTCTAACCCTTATTAAAATGGTTGTCGATAAAGTTTCATGCCATTGATTAATCAATTAACCATTTCAGCAGTAAAAACATCAATCTACTTGATGCAGCAAAATGCACACAGAGGACAGCATGCTTAATAAAATCTGTCAATGAGTCCCATCTCACACACGCATACACACACACACACACGCACGCACAATCAATCGACTGCACACTGCACAGGGTTTTTCATTAGTCACCGAGGACCCTGACAGCAGTGGAAGCAGAGCAGTCGGTGGAGCCTGAACCAAGCTGTTGCTACAGAAACAATCCACAGTGCTTTTCTAAGAAACCAATTTCAACTGCTTACACAACACAGAAACTACAAAGACGCTAAGACAGAGGAGATTACGTGATCCAGGGATTTACAAGTGTCGGTCACGGGGCAACTTTGTCATTAGGTCGAGAGTGAAACGCACACAAAGAGGAGGAGAGACAGCGTGCTGTACACAACACACTTTACACAACGTTGACACATCTAACGTCACACTGACCTGTCACAACATCCCGCTCATCTGTCTTATATGTGACAAGGACTTTTCTGCATCAGCATGAAGCTTTGTTGCATTTGATGGAGCGGAATCTTTAAACTGTATCGTACCACCTGTGAGAATTGAGGATGTGGATGAATAATTCAACACTGAGCTATTTTTACACTCAGATCTCAGCAGGAAAGGTGTGAAGCAGAGTGGAAGTGTGTGCTGGAGAAATAAGCTGCTAGAAATGCTGGCAAACAATAAGGAGAAATAAAAATGAGAAAATAAAATGCATTCAAAGGTATCACACTTTCAGCTCTGGTCGTCATCTGAGAGTCACTACATGAGTCCACTACAGCAGTGCGGGGTTAAACCTCTTTCTCAAAGGCTCAGCAGGTCAAGTAGAGAAATGCATTTTCCCTGTTTGTCCTCTGAATGAAACTGCAAATGTTTGTGCTCTCTCACAGGAGGCTGTTCCTTGACTTGGCATAAACTTTTTAAGGGGTTGACCCCAGGTCTACTTGTCTTTTTGGAGCATCTGAAACAGCAGCTATTCCTCGCAGTGTTTAAAATTGAACACAAACTATATAATATAGAGGAAAAGATGTGATTGTGGGAAGCTTCTATCTGCCAGAGGAAGGTAGCATACTTTCTCCAAATACTTTTATTGTGATATGATGTTTGTCTTGAAAAGTTACTCACTGTAGCTCAGGACTTAAGATTAATAAGCTCTGCGCAGAACAACTCAGAGCGGAAAAGCGCTCCACGTTATATCTTTTTATGTGATCTTTTTTCCCATTGTTTAATCGGATGATTTGAAAGACAGGCCCTCTGAGGTGGTCTGCACTACAGTTTCACTTCAGGAACCAGTTCAAACAATTTACAAAAGTGATGACAAAGAAACAAAGGAGACGGTCAAGAGACATTTCCAATTATTTTGGTGAACTTCCCTCTTATTTTTGTAAAATTATCCACCAATGAACATTCTGTAATCATTGCCTCAGATTCCACAACTTATATTTGGTGTTACTAATGCCTTAAACTGAAAACACACCATCACGGCGCAGCTCGTCAACAGACAAGTTATTACAACTTTTACTGAAAGATCCGCACTTCCTCCACCTATGCATTAGCTTAAAATCATGCGTGGACAGCCCCTGATTACAGCACCTGCTTGGTGTTGGATGTTAGCTGCTGCTGCTGTGTTAGCTTGTGCTAACTGGGCAGACATTGAACTGATTGGAAGGGAAGTGGCTCCAGAGATGGCGATGACAGAAAGTTTGCTGATCCAGCAGGGAGTCGGGACGATCCAGGATCAGTCCTCTGGTGCAAAAAGGGTCAAATGCAGTAGTGTACGTATCAACAAACCAGAGCCAACCAGAGCTGTACCCACTCTTAGCCAAATGCACTCAAGTTTTAAGGGGTATTAGTGTAAGTGTTTTGGTGTATTGTGCTATGTGTACTTAAGTATATGCATTGTGGTATGTCTATTGTAGTTGATGTATTGTGGGATATGTACTGTGGTATGTGTATTATAGTGTGTGGATTGTGTACTTTACTGTATGTTCCATGTGTATAGTGTACAGTGGTTTTATGATGTTTTAAACTGTATATTTTTAATAACATTGTAGGTCTACACTAGCCTGGAAATCCAGACTCAAATCTAGAAAGATTTTGAGTCTGGCCCTCACCGATACACCCTTCCTACCCAAGGGGCGGCACTAACTGAGGCATATTAAACGCCGCCGCACGCAATTGGATAGCACGATGGCCAATCAGAGCAAAAACAAGGTCACGAATTCATTGCAGTTAGCCCCATTGGTTTGCCACCCAGTGGGGCTAACTGATATATTATGCAGTATCCCGTCGGCAAAACGGCAAAAACTTCCCTCCTGGAAGCGAAGGCTTCTAGGGCAGTCTTCTGTTCCTCTCTCAAGGAAAAGATAAGTGTAGTTGGCTTAGTGTGTCTTCCAAAGCTAAATTGAATGGACGCGGTCCTTCAGCAGCTGCCATCTTGGCTGTTTACTTTTCGACTTGTCTTCATCATGTTACGCCCGCCCAGAACCCGCCTCTGTCAGACAGACTGATCTGATTGGTTTGATAGGCAATTCAGCGGGCTCTGCTCGTCGGGGCCAGATCCCCGTGCAGTGCAAATTCGAATTTGCTGGGGGCGGAGCATCTGGATTTCCAGGTTAGGTCTACACGTAAAAGCCCAACAAGTATACAAGAGCTGAATATTAGCACTAGCTATGAACTGTTTGTGCAACACATCAGTTCTATACTCTGCACTGGAGCTATGTTAAATTGCATTGTCCCTATACGATAAAAAATAAAAAAATAAATCAAGTACTGACACCCAGCCCTATTGACAGTAACTTAACAGTGACAAAGTAGAAGCAACTATTATAAATAACGAGTGAATCTCGGTGCAAAAGCGTGGTGGGTACAGCTTGACTCTGTTGGTGTAATGATAAAACTACTTGTATCATTGGAAACAAAACTTGTCTCTGATATAAACCTTTTTCAAACAGGCTTAAATTCTCTCACTATTTGAGAATTTATGGTAATCAATAGAGGGTGGAACATATAGTTAGGGCTTCTGGATCGCCCGAATGTCTCATTGATTTTGCAGTTGTGCGTGTGACAGATGCAGAGTGTCTGCTCTGCTATCCTGGCAGCGGACGGTGGGAGTGCTGCAGTCGCTGCTGTGTGGGGTGCACGTTAACACACACACACGCGCGCACAGGAGACAGAGAGAAAGGGGGGTGGCTCTGTCTCATCTAAATATAGGCCTCAACAGCAGCACAGCCTTAAATATTTCATTGCCTCCTCTCCAGAAATGAAGGAGGGGGTGAGCCAGGGGAGGAGGAAGGAGAGATTGGGAGAGAGGCAGAGAGAGATGAGGAAGTGGAGGGGGGGGCGCAAGGGGTTCATGAGACTGAGATCAGTACAAAGGGGGCAAGGGGTTCATGAGACTGAGATCAGTACAAAGGGGATATAGTCAAAAATAGGAAGCAGAAAAAAGGCATGAAAGAGGGAGAGGGGGAAAAGGAAGGATGAAGGGAGGATGGAGGCTGAAGGCATGGGAATCTAATCCCCCCCTCCTCCCTTTTATGCAAAATAAGAATGAAGTATTTCTGAATTTCTCAAGACAACTGGTGCGTCATGGCCGATAAGAGGGTTATCTTCTTATGTATGCGTTGCCGAAATCTCTGAATCACTTTACTTTGAGGCAACTTGGTGTGATATTGATAACTTTCTGCTTAAAAAAAAAAAAACGAAATATGCCAGCTCTGACACTATCTCCAAACTAAAACCACTCCAGTCTTCAGCACAAAATCAGAACTCATAATAACATGAAAAAACAGATTAATGCCAAACAGATTTGGAAACTGTCAAAAACAAATCGCGCCTCACTGAAACTCAAGTATCCCGACGCAGCTATGACAAAACGAGGGTTTATTCCCAGTGGTGGTGTCATTCTGCTTTGGCCTCGCTGTCACTTTGAGGAGGATAAAGTGTTGCTCTGTTGCTGCTGTAAGCTGCCCTTCTCCCTGCTCGCTATTGTGCATATTGTGCATATTGTGCACTGTGCAGCATGTTGAAGGAGAGATAAAGGTTAAAGCCACATCTACAGGGAGCTGCAGCGCTGGGACACTGCATGCAGAAGATCACACGGGTGCGGGTACACAAACGCGAGCGCAGTCGCATGCAGGCTGCCTCTCAGGAATTCCACCCTATGCAGACACGCACATGCACGTTATTGCAGCCAGAAACACACACACGCACACACATTTGCCGGTGTGCTCTTTGTTCTGTCAGTGTTGTACAGTGATGGATGAGTCGGTATGCGAAGCACATGGAGGGTCATTACAGGAGGCCCAGCGGAGGCCTTTCTCAGCCCGACACCTACGGAGAAATGGGCTCCACAATGGAATAAGATACCATCACAGAGCGGCAAGGATAGAGCAAATGCACTCCAGGCAACGCTGCGCACACACACATACACACACACATACCCACACACACACTAAGTTAAGCAGATTCAGGCACATCTGTCTGCATGCACAAACCCTGTCTGTCTCTCTCCCTCCCTCTCTCACACACACAAAGCGAGACGAGCATGATCGCACGAATCAATACATGTGCCAGACTATTGTGGAGGAGTCAATTCAATAATCAGTGAAATGAGAGATGTCAGCGATCTGAAAGCATGCTTCATCAAAACAGCAATCACAGCAGCAGAAGTATAGAGCCATCAAAATGTTTGAAAACAAATTAATTCTTGTTTTTGACGCTTTGATCGGATTTTACAGCATGTTTTGGTAAAATATTCCACGGCTCAATCAGGGAGTTTTAAATTTACAGAGCTGAGGTGTGGACATTTTGTTCTTTAAGGGATGTTTTGTGTGGATTTGGGTTTGCAGTTCTTGGAGCCAAGAAATCTATAGTTTGACAAATATATGTAGAAACTGAAATATCCCTCAATGACTATTGTTTGGGTTATGATTATGTTACATTCATGCTCCCCAGAGGAAGAACCCAAATGAATTTTTTGAGACTTTTTAACGCCGACGTGTGAAGTAAAGCCTCACAGAGCCTTTCACAGGCCCTAATGCATCAGGGGTGATTTTTTCTTGTGATTAATTCGCACGTCAGTTTATTTTTTTGAGGTGCTGATTTTGTCACGAGTTCCTTCACAAAGAACACAAATATTATGTGATTCAAAAGCAATTTTGTTTGCGTAACAAGGTTGATTTTTTTAAGCTGTTGTGCCATGAATCAACAAATCACATTGTGCCTAAAACACCAACAAAGAGGCTGAAGTTTGAACCACAATGGAAAACCTTACTACTCCTTTCAATGTTTCCAAGGGCACACCAGATCCACTCCATTGATTCTTACATTTCATAATAAAAGCCCTGGACATATTCACTGCGTAACTGTTCACCAGAGGGAGCACAAGTTCACAGCAGTTTGCTTCAAGAAAATTCAATAAAATAGCTTTATGTATCTGAGGTTATACAACAGCTTACCTCAGACAGACTGCTGGACGCTGCTCTGGGTTAACAGGATTGTTGATAGTTGTTGCAAATTCACAATGCTGAAGGTGAATCTATTCACATCAAAACTTTTTTTCAACAAGTGTTGAAGCTGTAGCAAATTCTCATCACTGCCTGTGTGAACAGTTCATATTTTGCATTTTTGTGTTATTAAACCCTCCTAACGGTCTTTAGTCTTGTTAATAAAACAGTATATTTAAAGGACACCAATCTACATTAGAAGTAATTAAAGTTAGCTTTGAAAACCACATTGTGGGAAAAAAACCCCATTTAACTTATATTTCACAAAATTTCGACAATTTCCTCAGCTACTTACAACAAACTGTACTCAGAGCATCTAGCAGTCATTACAGAGAAACTGCAGCTTCAGACACTTCAGCACTGGCTTTAGTATTCAACTGTGGTAGTTTCTGCTTGGTACAAACACATTTCCCACTCACAACAGACCAGACAGAATCACTCATTTATAAGGTCTAAATGAAACTGTGTATGGCCCAAAGAACAAACCAGTAAATGGAATAGGAGTGAGGAAATCCCAACAACAGGTACATCTAATTATTTTTAACAGTACAGCCGGATTTAATGACAAATCGATATCAATTATTCAGATAAAGTGCACTGGGCTTAAGTGAGAACAAAAGGTTGGACAGGGACAAGAAGTTTTTCCTCCATGCAGTCAATATAAGAAAGAATCTGTGTGATAGAAACAGGCCGCTTCAGTCGACAAACATGACCCTGAAGGACTAATGTAGGAATTAGAGTTCTCTACAGCACATCAGATAGGCCCAAAGCTTTAACATGTCTCCTGATGTTTAATATTGTGGGGATTTTCTGACATTTCAAGAGTATTTTGTTTTCTTTTTCCCCTGTTTCTGTGTGTGTTTGTGTGTATACGCCACTGTTAGCTCAGTCATCCTCTCCTGGGATTAAAACACAGGATGAAAGTGGAATGAATGAAATCACTTTATTCACACACACTACTATTTTAGATCATTTTTGGAAGGTCTCCTGCTGATGTGCACTTAACCGTGCGTATACTGCTTGTACTCATAGGAAAACAACACTCGTTGACATCGGCAAAATATTGTGATGCAACACATTAAAAGCATGTGACAGCATCTTACGTTAATACATGACAGAACTAGAACTCCTTGAACTCCTTGCTAACGGTTCAAGTCAAGTTTCTCTTACAGTTTACACCGTACATACTACAGTCTGTGAAAATATGGAACATGGATTTTGTCATTATAAATGTAAATTCTTGAGTTATGGCCAAAAACATATTTGGTGAGGTCACTGTGACCTTGACCTTTGACCACCAAATTCTAATCAGTTCATTCTTGAATCCAAGTGGACGCTTGCGCCTAATTTGGGGAAACTCCCTCTAGGCCTTCTTCAGATATTGCGTTCACAAGAATGAGATATATGCAAGGTCACAGTGACCTCGATGTTTGGCCATCAAAATCCAATCAGTTCATTGTTGAGTCCCTCAAGCTGTTCTTGAGATATCGCAGTAACAAGAATGAGATAGATGCAAGGTCACAGTGACCTTGACCTTTGACCACAAAACTCTCATCAGTAGATTGTTGAGTCCAAGTGGACGTTTGTGCCAAATTTGAAAAAACTGCCTTAAGTGTTCTTGAGATATCACGCTAACAAGAATGAGACGCATCCAAGGTCACCGTTTCCTTGATCTTTGACCACCAAAATCTAATCAGTTCATCATTAAGTCCAAATGGATATTTGTGCCAAATTTAGAGAAATTCCCTCAAGGCGTTCTTGAGATATTGCGTTCATAAGAATAAGACGAATGCAAGGTCACAGTGATCTTTACCTTTGACCACCTAATTCTAATCAGTTCATTCTTGAATCCAAGTAAACGTTTGTGCTGAATTTGAGGAAACTCGCTCTAGGCCTTCTTCAGATATCCTGTTCACAAAAATGACATGAATGCAAGGTCACAGTGACCTTGATTTTTGACGACCAAAGTCTATCAATTCATTGTTGAGTCCAAGTAAATGTTTGTGTCAGATTTGAAGAAAGTCCATCAAGCTGTTCTTGAGATATCACTGTAACAAGAATGAGATAGATGCAAGGTCACAGTGACCTTGACCTTAAACCTTTGACCACCAAAATCCAATCAATTCATCTTTGCGTCCAAGTGGATGTTTGTGCCATTTTGTAACAAATTCCCTTAAGGCATTCTTGAGATACTGTGTTCACAAGAATGAGATGGAGATCGTAGAGACAGATATACATATGTAAGTGCACACAAAAAAACGAGAACATAATGCCTCCAGCCACAGCTATTGGCAGTGTGGAGGCAAAATGACCTTTTACTTGAACTAGAGGATCATTATCGCTCATAAAACTTACAAAAAAAGGGTGAAGTGAGGACGAGTCTGGTGTTCATGGAAGTGGGTGGGCGTATGATTCTCCTGATGCTCAGTGGAAAAGACAAGCTGCTTTTCTGCAGTCCACTAACCTCATCTGAACTGAAATAAAATAAATTCAGCTCGAGGATGAGATACTGAGATACAACTTCAAATCCACATTTCAGTATCCTATTCATGGGTTTCACCTTGTACTGATCAACACAACTATTATGATTAACAAAATACTTAAGTACCTGTATTAATGTGCATGTGGACAAATTCAATAGGTTGTTATCTGTGCTATTCTTCAAGGCCTTAAAGTGATAAAGGTGGATTTGCAGTGGATTATCTACATTAAATATGTAGTTTGTAGTTTTGGAGAGCTATATACAAAAAAGACAGTCCTGAAAAGAACCTCAGTGAATCAAAAGGCAGGAGAGAGCGACTGCAGGATTCAGGGATTTAATTCAAGGGTTTTATCTGCATGTATGTTTTCCTGTGGTTGGAATCAAAATGAATGCTGGCCTTCACAGGGTCCTATCCTGAGGAGCGCTGTGAGCTCAGATTAAATGAATATAAGAGTTCAAGCAAGGGCAGCTGTGGCTGTGCACTCTATCTGCCCCATAATCCTCCTGCCACAGGTCACATTGGCCACACATCTGGGCCAATACAATTGGATCTGACACAGAAATTCAGCTGAGAAGGTTATTTCAGCTTTACCAAAATGTGATTGTTATTTTAGGCTACGTCTTTGTCTGTAATACTGCTGGGGGTTAAACTAAATGAAATGGGGTTTACGTGGGGACAATATGCTGACCATCAACTGAAAGGGATTTTCTCTGCGCAGTAAATAGAAGAAATGCGGCGACCTTTACCTTCACCTCAGTGTCAGACAGAGGTCATTTCCATCAGCAAACTGCTGTTCACCTTTTTAAAGCATTTTATATGGAAGGAAAGGTGAAATTGTTTTTTTTTTTTAATGGACTATGTTAAAATGCCAAAAGTTTATCTCAAGATACATGTATAATGTCTTATGTGCAAGGTATTATCTTACACGATTTATGTGGGAAATACTGCAGCTAAAATATTGGTACAACACAAAATATCTAATAAAAAATATATTTGCAGCCAGGAAGACAATTGTAGCACAAAAATTGTTACAGATTGAACCTTCAATAAAGTTGGATAGATATTGTGACGAACGTTCAAAGTGTGGAGACTCTCTTTTCCCTAAATATATGGGCTCATAAATTCTGGCAATACTGGCAAAAACGAATTGTGTTTGTGAATTTAAGTTGAGCTGGCATGTAATTTTATCAGTACCATGTTTGTATGAGTGCATAGGTTACCTAATTAAGCCTGAAGCTTAATTAGGCTGTTCTGAAAGTGAGAAAGCCGTGCAGAATAAAGTGCTTAATGCACAATATAAAGGGGATTAAAAGTTCAAATGCAGCAGAAACAAAATGTTTTGCCTTCTCATTTAACAAACTACAAATGTCCACTGTAAAACATACTGGAACTGTGCAGTAGCTCCGGCAGGATTCTATTTCATATGCGCAAGAACCGCCCACTTGCAATGGTTCCAACATGTCCACAAACACAGTCTACTCAGGAGACGTTGATTAATGTTTTTTTTTTCACCAACGTTACTAACACACCACCACCATAAATCTCTGATTAGCCTAATGTATGCATTAATACCAGCTCACAGGCCGGGTTTACACAATCATTACTGCAGCTGTCACACAGTAGCAACAACATTCTGATTAATAGTGGGTGGGTTGCAGTGGCTGAAATAATACATCATTAATGTGGAAAAAATTAATGACAGTCTCTAAAATGTGAACATAGCAGAGAGCAGAGCAGAGCTGCTGTTTGCTGCTATGTGTCCCATTAAAGAAGTATTTCATCAATATAAGACACAAATACCAGAAAAAAAGCACTCTGGCATTCACTTTTGCTCATCAGGTATAAAAACTACAACTGCCAGAATGCACCGTGCTCCTGCTGGTGGGTGACTTAATGTGGATTGGTACATGTAAAACGCTAGCAGCTGGTGGGTAAACAGATCATCTTGGATTACAGTCAAATGGTAAGGGTAAAGCAAGTTTCTGAAATAGGCAATGCCATGACAGACTCTTGGTTTATATTCGATCAATGCTGCCTTGTTTTACAGTTTGATCAGCATTTTCACTGTACAGGAAACAGTATGGCACCCACTTCCTGTTTACAATCTCTTGCTATTATAGCTAAATATAGCACTAAAATGGGTTTCTAAGAACATTTTAGATAAATAGGCAGTGCAGTAAAAATATCTTGATTTATATTCCATCAAATTTTGGTCCGATTTTGGGGATGTCAGTCTCTTGATCTGCTTCTATACCCTTTGTGTCCACGGCGGCGCCAGCATGGGTGGCGAGCAGCGGAAGTACGGCCCCAAAAGCCAGCAAAGCTCCACCAAATGATGTAAAGACGTCATCTGGTGGAGTTTTGCCATGGGGGGGAGGAGGGATATCTAGGCACTGGTTAGATAGAGGGAAGTTTACCACAGTTCATCTATACACAGTACCCTCATTGTTTTGATACAAAGCTAGTTGAAAATCAGTGAAGTATCCCTTTAAGAGAAACGGATAGTGCCGCTGTCCATAGTAGGCCACTGACACCAACGGAAACCAACTTTTGTTCTCATGCGTAGAAGAGATAAACCTTGGTACGGGCCAACGAACGAACCAGTTGAAAATATGAAGGCACCTGTAGGTAAATGAGTAATTCAGCTTCTACAACCACTTGTTTCCCCCATCGCTTACCTCTTGAAGTGGCTAAGTAGGGTGCCAACCAGCTCCCCGATGCGGCTCTCATTGGCAGGCACCATGCCCTGCAGGCACACCACGAGATCCCTGCTGTCCTTGGTGTGGAACACAACCAGCTGGTCCTTCCCGGGGGACACGCTCACTCCCGTCACCTGGGACAGTGCGAGAGAGAGAGAGACAGAGAGGACACACAATTAAACACAGATAAACATGTACATAGAGCCTACAGAGAAACACAAACATGTGAAAAGGCACAAATGTGTGCTGAGAAACACGACACATAACCATCTGTACTGTGGATAAACACAAATACATCACATGTAGAGACACAGATGATCAGGCATATCAGGGAATATGAGTTGGCGCACCCCACAGGACGTGAATTCACTGGGGTTACTGCACCAGGCTACAACTCATCCTGTTTGACTTCCGCTAGAAGTAAAGAGAGGAGACCTGAGGAATCTGGAGTATTTACCAGATCTCCTGTGTCAGTAGGAGATGAAAAACCTTGATAAATAAAAGGTACTGCTCGTGCTATTTTTGTGTGGCTCGATGGATAAAGTGTTGGTAGTCATGCAGCAGCCAAGGGTTTTTTCGTCAGGTACAGCTCTAGTTTCCGAAATGGAAAGTTTTAACTTTTACTCAGGTTATTTATTTATGGGTGTAACTGTACTTTCACTTGAGTTTAGATGTTCAGTGCTCTGTCAACTATAGTCTTAAGACTGCTGTGATAGAAAACTGAACTTGCTGCAGAGCAAACACAGTCTACATCTTCCACACATCTGCAGCTCCATATTTCTTTTTTTCTTACTTTATGTTCCTAATAAAACTGCACAAAGCGATGCTGCCTCTCTCTGATTTGTAAAAGATGTGGTCGTCTTGTTTGAATAAACTTTACTGGAACTGTTAATGGCCAGAACCAATGGTATAAGTAAGGGATAATGTACAGTGAGTCATTATTGTGAAATAAACCCTGACACAAATTACCCTGTACATTATCTCGCCTACGTGGCTTCTAGAAATCACAAGATACTGATGTATCTTATTGCTCCCTCCAGAGTCTCTGATCAGAACTGAGTCTATAGTAACAGATGATACACAGAACATCAGCAAACTAACTGACCTTAATAACTGTCTTTACGACATCAAATCCTGGATGGCTGCAAACTATTTTATTTGGACTACGGCACTTGACCAGAATCATGTCTCCTCATTTTGGCCCTTTGGTCCCCTCTGTTGAATCTCATGCTAAAAATCTTGAGGTCATACTTGATTCTGAGGTTTGACAGACAAATCAATCAAGCAGTAAAATTAAGTTTCATGCAGTTGCTCATAATCTCTAGACTTAGATCAATTCTCTGTATTTCTGACCTGGAGAAAGTCATCCACGTCTTCATATCCTCCCGCCTCGACTATTGCAATTCATTATATTTTGGTATTTCTCAGTCTTGCTTATCCCGTCTTCAACTCGTCCAAAATGCAGCAGCAAGAGTTTTAACAAGGTCAAAAAGAGAAATTTCCGTAATTCTACCAGAGATGGGAGTGGTAACTCACTTTGCGCCCTGGCGTCACCTCCCTGTCGGCATGTGTGTGCTACGTTGCTTCCTGTATGTGTTACGTTTAGCTGAAGGATAATCTTACTATATAATGACGAAAACTCTGTGTGTCTATTCCACGTTTTTCTCCTCACTGACTTGGTCAATCCATGTGAAATTTGGCACAGTGGTAGAGGGTCATGGGAGGATGCAAAAGAAGCAATATTACATCAATTGGCCAAAGGGGG
>NC_065518.1:6126168-6141526 GCF_006386435.1 Epinephelus moara | reverse complement strand
CTGTCAGTCAGTCATTCTGTCTGTCCCATGTTTTTCTACTCACTGACGTGATCAATCTATGTGAAACTGCACATAGGCATTGAGGATTGGCATAGGTAGAAGGTGATCAAGCTACCAATGGGTATTGACTAGTAATAATTAATGATTAGCCCAATATGAAATATTGCCCATGATCAGGATTGTGTGTACACAACGATAAAGAGTATGGATTTATATTAGGCCTACCTAACACAACCAGAAGTCTCGTGGCTCTGAAAAGTGCTTTCTTCTCGACCTTTTTGATTGGTCTCCCACGTAGGGCTATGCGATCATTAGAAGAATATCAACTATCACGACTGATGACAACACCGAATGCTTCTTCAAGCGCCTCCATCATCGAAAAAACACGGAAAACTAGTTGTAAACAGGACATGACAAAATATTTACATACATTTCTACAGAGGATTGCGTTTGCACGGGATTAGTATTTTCTCCGGACCGTTTTACAGAAGGTAAGTGCACCATAATTTTTACTGACATTATCCGTAATGATAACAGACATGGCGCATTTGGATGGGACTAAAATCCCTGGTAATAATTACTTTACCCCACGTCTCCACGTTAAACCAATCCCATCCGAATAGGGCTAAACGGCCTCGCCCCATCGTGCATCGTAGAGCTCTTCTCCCCACATCACACTGTGTGAGAACTAAGTTCATCCGATCAGAGACTTCTGTCTGTCCCCAGATCCAGGACTAAGGGTTACAGGGACAGGGCTTTCTTTATTGCTGCCCCAAAACTCTAGAATTCTCTTCCTCCCGCCGTACGATTCTTCCTACCACTGAGATTTTCAAGAATTGTCTTAAAACACACTTTTACTCTACAGCCTTTAATTGCGCAAAGTGTGACTTTCATTTTTGGTGTTACTGTCACACTGTATAAAAAAACACTATACTATACTATAGGTGCAAAATGATATGTTATCATTACTATCTTATTATTTTACAGCTATTATCACTTCAAACTTTTGTGTTTCTCTCGTTCCTTTTGCTTCTGTTTCATTTCTTCTGTGTGTGCTGTAAGAGCACTTTGGATTTACTTTGTGTTTAAAGTGCAATATAAATAAAGTTGACTTGACTTGAATATTGAACAAAGCTGTGTACTAATAATTTAAGTGTAATAGCCTCATCAGAAAGCAAAACAAAACAAGAAAAACCCCACGACTGTAAAATCCAGTGATAAAGACGTACACTGTTGTGATTACCTTGATAAATCTTGAATTACCCACTTAAGTTGTTTTTATTTTGCATGATACGTTAAGTTTTAGTGTGCCATGTTCTGTTAAGAGCTTTTTTACAGTGAAACTAAAAACGAGCCAAAGCAAACGCTGGTGTCTGGTGGTGTATTCACCGGACTTCTCCCACTCAAGGCTTAAATCAGCACTTGCAGTAGAGATTTATTGATCAGCATCCCAAAGGTCCAATCGAATTTTTCCACTCAGAGCCCCCAAATGACGTAACAGCGGAAAGCAGAGAGGCTAAAAGGGGAATCCCAGTTTTTGCGGTTGGGTTGTTTAGCTTTACAGGTCTTCAAAGTAGACACAACAGGAAGAAACCAATATCCTCACAGGCAAACACATCTCAGGAAGATGAGGAGCTCATTAGCTCCCTGTTCCCTTCTCTTTCATCCCTGTTTTCCTTTTATACTATTATCTCTCCTCCTTTTTGCAGAGCGTTCTCCTTTGTCATTCCCACCCTAAGGTTTCTAACCATTTATTTCTCTCATAATTTGTCTTTCTGAGCTGAACCGAGGTGCCACATGTTGAGGAAACAGCCAGAGGGGAGCCAGGCAGGTACATTAATATCCACTCACCAGACTGCAACGCTGAGACAAATTCCCCATCAGGGGCGGACAGGCTGAGACAGGTTGCTTCCGGCGGCTAAACAACCAGCTAGCTTATTTAGCTCCAAAATGACGCCTGTGACTTCGGAAACAAACACTTCACGTAATCACCATGAATTAAAGCCTAAAGCCATGCCTCTCTGTCGAGGCAATCCACCCGCAGTTAATTACATGGAGCCGATTACATTTACATTTATATTAAAGGCTTAATTGATTGGAACGACAGTCAGTGTTCTAATGAGCTGGGTAATGATACATTCTGATTCGTTTCCTTGTCTAATTTTTTGTCTTGATTCACCAAATTAGTTTTACCCCGAGTATGAAGTGTGTTGGAGGCATTTATCTGCCCAGCCATCTGTTCGAGTGCTCGTCTCGTCCCGACCCACACCAATCAGACAAAACTCGAGGATGATCAGAGATTTCATCAAAGCAGGCCAAGTTTTTTGTGTTAATTTGTGCTGATATCTAAAATGCTCCTACACACTGAGATAACAGTCATTCTGCATGGATCACTGAGTGAGATGGTCTAATAAAATCTTCCAATCTGTGTCAGACAATAAGATATCAGCTTTGAGGCGTGTGACTGTAGATTGTGCAGTGAATGCCTGATGAATTCGCTATTCTAGACGCTATTCTAATGGTAACTTTTGATTTTTAGCCAAAACTGCCAAACATCATCTCGTTCCAGCTTCTACATTGTGAAGATATTTTGCTTTTCTTTGTCTTACGTGACAGTAAACTGAATATCTTCGGGTTCCAAACTGTTGGTCGATTAAAATACACACCTGAACGACCTTTCAACTTGGACTTTAAGACACTGTGATGAGCATTTTCACAGTTTTCTGACATTTTATAGACCAAATGATTAAATGAGAAAATAATCAGGATGTCAACTGAAGCCTTAGTTATGGTGCATATTAAAAAAGTCAACTCAACTTTTGTCTTTTATCTGCATGACTGACTTTAAAAATGTTGGTTAAAATGTTGCATCAGTGAATTCTAGATCATTTTATGACCTCTTCTAGCAGGTTTGTCGATGTGGGTCAATTAGATCCTAAATTTCTGGCACTGCCAGTATTTTGATGCAGGCTGTCTTCAGACACCGGAGCTTTAAACTAACCATCAGTGCTCCTCTCACAGTTCGATTTAGGATCAAAGATTTGGACTGCCAAACACAGATTTGTTAACGGCCCAAATTCACACACACTGTCCAAGGCCCTTTGGACATCAAGGGTCAGAGTACCCCATGCATCTGCGTGGTAGTGAACGTAAAAGTCGAGTCGTGCAAGCAAATCTCAGCTCTTCATGTTCAGGTGCACAAAACTTGGTACAGAAATTATCTTGAGCAGGGCTGCCAACTATCACGCACTGACCGTGAGAATCACTTTTTAAAGTCAACTTTTCAACTTCTCAACTTTTCTTTTGTCCTGCGCCACTTAAATAACAATGACTTCCTCATATTTTAACCATCATAAAAAAGAAAATGTCACATCAGCTATGTTTTATTTCTTCTGTTCGGACCTAACCATAGAAGAAGTGCCAGGAAAAAAGGATCAATGGTGTATTTCGAGTATACACCATTGAGACCTGGTCACTAATAAATGAAAGAAAAAGGCCGTCTGAGGTGCTGAGCGAAACACATTGCTCTTGTCAGTGTTAAGAAAAGATCCGTGCTTATATATTTCTGAGAATGTGCGACTTCTACCACAAACATTTCTGGTTACATCTGGATCTTCCTTGAAGAGATTCAGCCTCTCCTATTGTCTCTTTCTCTCTCTGTTGTTTACTTCCTCCTGTCTGTCTGTCTATGTGGATGGTGTGTGTGAGCTTTGCCTCTTGTGTGCTGGTGTAGTCTGTCCTCTTTTCTGTTTGTCTATCAAGGTGGAGAGGTCGTCATGTGGCTCAGGTCCTAACTGTTAAGCAGCACCTGAAAGCGACATCCTTCCCGGATCCATATTCCTCATATGTTTACAATCTACCAATTATCTGTCATCCCTATAGTCTATACTGTAATTTAATATGTTGGTTATAGGGTTGAGTGAGTACACCATTATCTTTATCTATATCCATATCTGTTCTCGGAGTAGGCAGTGTAAATTAGTGGGTGGGGCTTAAACCAGGAGTGGATGGGACCTGACAGGAAGTTGCTACTTCAAGCATGAAATTACTCTTGGTTCATCAGAAGTTGATATATCTATTATTTATGAAAACTATTTACAGAACAGCCTCAGAATTGAGCTTCAGATAATTTTGGATCTCAAGAATAAGAGACTGAACACAGCTACCCAAATGAGGATTTGGGAATGATACTCCTAAAAAGTACATTATTTATATCATGCAAGTATTCGGCTCAACCCTATTCTGTACACATTTAGTCCTTGTCTGGCAGATGTGGGAGAGGTATCCCTCCTCTGTTGCTCTTCCTGTGGTTACTTGCATTTTTCCCTGTTCAAAGGGTTTCTGAGGAGTTTTTCCCTTATCTAAACTGAGGGTGTAAGGACAGAAGGTGTCGTATGGTGTGCAGGTTGTAAAGCCCCTTTGGGCAAATTTGTGATATTGTTTTTTATAACTAAAACTCTCACTTTTGTCTCTTTTTTCCCCTTTCACACTACTAAATATGTTTGAAATAGCATGTGGCCGTACCCAACTCAGAATTACGCCAGTTGAATCAGATTTGGCAGTTCGTCGATTTGTTTTTTTTGCCATATAAAGTTTCAAAGCTTGAACGGGCTCAGCAGGACGTTCAATGTGACAGCTGCATTCACGTAATTTACAAGCTAACGGCGCTAAGGATGGATCGTTGCAACAACATTTTTTGCTGACACAACATACCATAACAAAAAAAAAAAAAAAAAAAAAGCCGAAGACCGTATCGTGTTAAGTTGCTGTGAGCTGTAAATTTGTAAATTCAACACTTCTGACCAGAAGGGAGAAGATAAGTAAATTCAACACTTCTGACCAGAAGGGAGAAGATAATGTTATGGTACAAAGCCACGCTCTGTGTCTGCAGCTGTCTGTATCAAAGAGTAGCATGAAAGTCAAGAGCGCTTACTCTGCAGCAACATCTGGGGACCAAAACACCCTCAGAAGTACACTTTTTTTTGTCAGCACACTGACAAAAAAAGAGGAATGCATCTCACAGCTCTGCTATGTCATTTTTCAAATCACACTGATTGGCTCAAGGAAAATATTACACACAGACATATTTGTTACAGTTTGACCCAGGAGGACCGCACCAAATTGTGTGCTAATGTCTTATTTGCATTTATAAATGCCATGTACCCAAGGAATAACACCAGCGGGTGTATTTTAGTGAAAACACTAGTGAGTGAACTTCTTTACGATGGGTTGTTGTCAATGTGCAGGCAGGACCACAGTGGTTTTTGGCGAGTGCTCTCTGGTGTGATCTACTCTGCTCTGCTGTTGTCATGAGGACATAATTTGAACAGCAGGTTCTCCTGGTGTATTCTTAGGGGAACGACCTATTGGTTATATAACACCTCCCGACAGTCCCGGAAAGATAGAGGAGGAAAATAGCAGCGGGAGCAAAGGGTGCAATTAAATGAATATGATATAATAAGCAAAGCTCTGCAGCCATTCATGTTGTGAGGCTAGTGAGCCAGTGATGTTTACAGGGCAAAGACGAGTCATCCCCCTGCACGTTGCCTCTGAGATGAATGAATTTATTAACACAATGATGCTTCATCACCTTCTCATCCTGATCTCAGTGTTTTGCATAATTTAAGAGCTTCTTGCAGACAGTAGACGTCTCTTTTGTTCACTGTATTCTTTGGTTAAGAATAACTTGACATGGCTGCACATGTACAGCAGCAATCATCTCTGTAAACAAAGTCTGTACGGTCACTATGCAACTGTGGGCGGTGGTAGGTTGAGAAAAGTGAAGGGATCAATGGGTGAATGAAAAAAAAAAAACCCCACGAGGCGAGAAAGAGCGCGAGGAGAATAAGAGCCGCGGGGATCACAGATAAGCCTTGCTGAGAAAAAAGGGAGGAAAGGAGCGCACATACAGGAGAGCGATTTGTGCACATGCCTGAACGACACCAGACATCAGCTGATCTGCCCTGCCGCTCGGTATCCATGACAACGCTGTCTCCTGGGAAGTTGGCATGACAACAACGGGAAGAGAGAAGCGGCAGCAGCGGAGAGAGAGGAGAGGAGAGAGGGGAAAGACAGCACTGGATAGGGAGCGGGGTGAGGTGGGGGTGGGTGGGTGTAGGAGGAGGAGGAGGAGGAGGCAAGAATAGAAAATGAAAAGGAAAGATGGTGAAAAGCAGTGAGATGAGTCACTGATGCAGAATGTATAGCTCAACATTTCTTCAGTGTTTTATTTAAGATGAAATTCAGGGTGATGATGTCACTTTTGCTGCGCAGGCATTAATTGGCGTGTAAATCCTCGGGCAGACAGTAGTCGGCTCCTCCCTGTGGTACGAGCCATCTATCAGGCCTTATGCTGCCCTGCAGGAGCAGCAGTAAATACACAGTATAGGGCAGCCAGGGGGGATGCTGTAGTGTTAGCCTATCAGTGCTAATCAACAACGAGCTAACTGCGCTCCCCTCTGTTTGACCTTCTCCGATCGATAGCTCGGCGTCACGCTGCTGTGCCTCTCAGCCCACAGTACATCTCTATCTCCTCCCCCTCACCCCTCTTTTCTTTCTACACTTCTTCTCACCCGCCTTTTTTCACCTTGACCGATTCACTCACCCACTCGGCTTGACATTTATAAAGGCCCGGTGTTATGGATACAGCAGGGCAGTGGTTATAATCGGTGATGTCATGCTGACTAACAGGGTGAATGACTCCGGCAACCAAATGCTGTTGAAGCAACTTTATGCAAGAATTAATATTTTTGCGAGTTGGCGCTCCTAGAGTCAGAGTGGTCACACATCACACTGTCGTAACTACATACACCTGCAGGATTGCAAACTGTTTATACTGCCCTGATGTAAGCTGTAGTAATCTGTCTCACAGGAAGACAAAGACAATCCGACAGCGAGTGTTATCCCTGCTGATGTTGTTTATGAAAGATTGTGACAGAATGTACCCTTATCGGTGTCATCCTTGTCTTATGGAGTCTCACGAATGGCTGTACACGTGCATTTGTTGACAAACTGAAAGGTTTGGAGCCGGCAAATATGACATCAAAGCACCATGTCAACTGACAGGTAAAGTAATATTACAGGATTTTACACACAAAAATGATTCTGCACAGTTTTATTTATTGTGACATTGGAGATAAACACCAAAATAAAAATAAAAACAAAGAATGACAACAAGTTTCAGTATGTAACTCTGATGAGCAGGTCAGTTTACCAAAGCCTTACAAGTCAGTGTACTGTCGTAATGATGTTCAAGTGACTACTGACCTTCTTTTAAATGCAGATGCAGGGCTCTGTCCTATGTTTGTTCTTCTCAATATCAGTGCCGCCATACAAAAGAGAGGTTTTACTAATTGGTCCGCACTGTGTGACTGAAGTGCTAAAGCACCAGGTATTATTTTTTTAAGGTTAAAAATCAGTCTCTAAAGGATTTCATCTTTATGTGATTGTTGCAGCCCACAAATGCCTGATTTCACAGCAGCTTTTCGAAAAATTGCTATGCATGTTGTGATGTTTATAGGCATTTTTCTGCAATGAAATTGAGGGGGCAAGTGAAAATTACAAAATTAGTTGTGATGCTCTCACGGATTCAGCGCTTATTATTATGAGCTTTCAGTGTTTCCCACAGAATTATAATCAATTTGTGACGGTTGGGGGCTGATTACAGCAAATCAGCTGTTAATGTCGTTCGACGCAGCACTGAAAGACCGTCTCCATGAGCTGCTCTCCTCATGCGCTCTCTGCCCGGATAGCATGGGCTAACACAGCATGACGTGATCTCATCACGACTTGTCATATATTACCGTTTGGGCCAAAGCCTTGCAACTGTGGTTAACATCCAATACTGAGCTGATAATCTGACACCGACAGCAAAACAGCTCAACTCCATTGTTAAACCTGTGAATAAATATTGGGTGACATTAGCAATGTGATGCTAATGGTTAGCTCTGTCACTGTGTATTTGTGATTCCAGGCACAGACAGGGAGAGATAGGGGCTGAGCGAATCAATAGGCTGCACAAAACTGTTCAAAGAAATGAGATTTTCCCTGTTTTATATCTTCAAATTTGCAGTAAAGCTGCAGTTACTGGACAAAATTGCAAGGTTGTGCAGAATTCTAGGGGACTGGCTGAATTTGCGTTGATCGTTGCAAAATCCTTGAGGAGCTGCTCATGGAGCATTATGATAAAGTTGCTTTAAATGAAGAGGCTGGCAATTTCCTGTATTCCTCTGGTTGTGAACACATCTCATGAACAGACCAAAACCAACAAAGTCTTTTTTCACTGTTCCGAAAATGAACAATCTATCTGTGTGTTTTTAAAGATCTACAGCTTCAGTGGGAACCAGTGTGCACCAGACTTACAAATATATAAAGAGGCAACTTAGTCAGGAAGAACAACAGCATTTGTTGGGAACTATTTTTAGCTGCGGATGAATCAACATTAGTGCCTTAGTGAGTGTTTGTGTCAGCAGGATGATAAGTGAATCGAGATAAAGTGTGTGTGCTCATGGTAATGAAGGAGCATGTCACCCAGTGCAACAGTGTGGCTCACTCATGTGTTTTTGATAGTTTCTGGACAACAATGGAGCTCTATGGCACAAAGGAAGAAGATTTATCAGGCTTTTGATACACAGATTTGTTATTAGGATCAATTCCTTGTTTGCTTGGGTCTTTTTATGGGATATGAACACATTTGGATTTTGTTTCTGGAGTGCAAACCCAATCAGCAAACATTACTTTCCCATTATACTGATTAGCCTTTTATAAACGGGCGTACAAATATGTTAAATATGAATGGAACAAGTCTTAATTATCTAGATAAAATACAGGCATGAAAAGTTTTGTTCATGTTTTCAAAGGGTTTAAAAATGGTTGTAAGCGTCTTTTCCCTCAAGTCTATCTTTGGTTATAATGTACGTATGCTTTATGATTCTTGTTGTGTCACCTTGAATGTGTGAAAGCTGCAAACCATACCATGCGACCCCCACGTCCTTCTACAACACCGACGGCTCCCCATATGCCCTGTGCATGAGACTGAGCCTCATCTATCAGCTCGGTGTGTGTGCGTGTGTGTGAGTCACTCTCTCTGAATGAACAATAACTAAAAATCTCCTTAACTCATGCTGCTCTCTCTCGCTGCCACCATCTGTCTCAACTCCATCTCCACATTTCACTTCCAGATGCAGCGATAAAGGCTTCGGGTGTCCATCTCCGGGCTCTCTTCTAATTCCCTCCTGTCACTTTGTCAGATTGAACACCGGGGTGTCTCGTCACAGTTTGTCACCCCACGCCAGCCTCATCTCTCACTCATTTCAACACCAGACTACGGGGGCGTATCCGCCTCGGAGATTAATGTATTACACCTTCACTTCCTGTCTCATTTCTGCCTCACCTCCAAGGTTAGCGGTGCAAATAAACTGCGTGAGCAATAAATGTGTCATAGCAAAGCATAACAGAAGAACCGGTTGTACAATATCACCAATAGTTTGTTTTACGTATGCATTACTCTGCTGCATCCTCTTCTCTCTCTGTTTTATTGAGATGGACATTTGGCAGTCCATTTAAACTTTGTGAAACTGCATAAATATATCTGTGTTTGCTCTTTATGAGGATGTATTTGTTTTGTACACCTAAAGAGTGAGGACATACTAGCTGGTGATCACCTCCTCAAAAGGCTATGTGAGTGATGACTTAGTCAAATTTCATCACATCACAAGTATTATATAAGACTGTATTCTGTAAGATTGGAGAGAGTTAGA
Organism: Epinephelus moara; assembly: GCF_006386435.1. Classification (NCBI taxonomy): domain Eukaryota; kingdom Metazoa; phylum Chordata; class Actinopteri; order Perciformes; family Serranidae; genus Epinephelus; species Epinephelus moara. The sequence goes on along the minus strand of NC_065518.1, from coordinate 6,131,768 downwards.
TACTACTTTGACATATGTTGATTAATATGAGGCTACAGCCAGGAGACGGTTATCTTAGCTTAGCATAAAGACTGGAAACAAGGGGAAACAGCTAGCCTTGTAACAGAATCTGCCTACAGCACTGCTTAAGCTCACTAGAGCTGTACACAACATTCAAAGCATATCTATGATTCAGAGTCTATGCTAGGATTGTCTGCACACGGCTCTCAACATGGAGTGGCTGAGCTGGAGGCTAGCAGCTAATGGTGCTAACAGCAAGAGCAGACAGTGCTGATAGAGATACCAGTCAGTACATTTACATGCACAGCTTGATCGAGCTATGCTTAAAATTCGATTTTGGCATCTAATCGGACTTCTGTCCTTGTCCCAGTTTACATGCANGTGGCTGAGCTGGAGGCTAGCAGCTAATGGTGCTAACAGCAAGAGCAGACAGTGCTGATAGAGATACCAGTCAGTACGTTTACATGCACAGCTTGATCGAGCTATGCTCAAAATTCGATTTTGGCATCTAATCGGACTTCTGTCCTTGTCCCAGTTTACATGCAACTGAGAAAATCAAATTACTGACGGGAACGTGTCCTCCTCCTCAACACTAGGTGGCGATATGCGTCGTTTCAGCAGGTTAATATGGCCCCCTTTCCACTTGACCTATTACGTCACTTAATAATAAACAACTGGAGTCAGGCGGCAGACCGGCATTTTCGAACAACAGCAAGATGGATAATCTAACAGCTTTGCTCATCTCGTACGTAATGTACGCGTTACTGATTGTGCAGATAAGGTGCACACTATCCCTCATGGTCATGGTGATTTCGAGAGGCAGACAAGAACACCGTATGCTGTTGGAGGGCTACAACAATAGCATGTCTTGTCTGTTACGGGGTCATACGCCAGCGTGGGGGGTGTGGAGCATGCGCACATGCATTGTCTAGTTTAACTCCGATTACGGCGTATACATGCCAGAGAAAATCGAATTCCAATCGCATTATCTGGGTGTCTTAATCAGAGTTGGAGAACTCCGATATTAGCCGGAGTAACACTTTTACATGCACTTCAGTTGTCCAGTTATAGTCGGATTAAGGCAATAATTCGTTTTTTTTCAAGTGTCATGTAAACGTACTGAGTGTTAACATTGGGGGGGGTACGTGAGAATGGGCATTATACTTCCGCGAACAGTGTTAGTGAGTAGTTAACTACATGGAGTTCTATTTCCAGTTTAACTACAATTTGCAGTATTATTCTCATGATGTTTTATGCCATTTCTGACAATATGGCACAACAGCTCTTTGGCCATGGTTGTCATTTAATGACAATTACCTGCTATTTGACTAAAATCACCTCTGGTTTGCAACCAGGATGTCTGTGATCAAATACTATAATTATTTGATAAGTTTAGCATTTTCCTGATTTAATCCCAACAATTGCTCCCTATTCTCTCCTTAAAACACTTCCTAATACCCCTTTTTGACAGTCATGGGGTGGCTTGGCTTGGCTTGGCTTGGCTTGGTTTGGTTTGGGCCATCAGCCCAGCGCGGCAGGGATTTGCATTTCCATTACAACAGGGCTCCCAACTTGAAGGTGTGTCTGATGACTCGGCTTGGACTGATCCATGGCTCAAGTCCCCCGTTATCAACTTGAAGGTGTGTCTGATGACTCGGCTTGGACTGATCCATGGCTCAAGTCCCCCGTTATTTTTGCTGCATGTGTTTTTCCACAGCAGGGCAGGTAAAAGAAGTTTACCTGTTGGAGGTGAGCTGTTTGCAGCTCTTCATCAACATCTCACTGTGGCTATTTCTACTTTTACTCTTCCTCCCTGCTGAATTATTAGACTTGTCTCAATTGAAGAAAAGATGCTAAGACATTTCATTTCCTGTTGATTCTTCACAATAAAAGCCCCCCTTTATTTTGTTATGTAAAAACTTTGATTGTGAAGCAGCAAAATAAGGATAAGCAACTTCACACAACTTCGAATATTCGAAAACAGTAAAATAAAGCAGATATCTAAGGACAGAGTTGAGTAGAGCCTCGACTTGTTTGAGGGGGAGAAGCTGTGTTGTTAAGGGTTGGCTGCAGTCAGCAAGACGTCACCGCTACCCGCTTGAAATTGGGCGGCCTGGCTTTTGGACCTACTCTGGAGAAGGTCCATCTCAGCTTAGCGTGGCACGGCGTGTCTTAACTGATAATGAAACGTGGTGCAGCATGGCTTGACTCGCCGCCGCTAAAAGTGACAGTGTAAAGGCTCATAGGTGAGGATTAGCCTGCCCTACACTTTACTCACTGTCAGTCCAGTTGTATTTGAATTTGAGTTCAATTTGTCCATATATGTGCTGGTTTTTTGAAAGCTTACGGATACTGATGAAACGGAGCAGTACCACTGGAGATCAGGGGGCAGTGAAGTGTCGTCCCAGTGAGATACATCAGTGGGAGACAATGACAAAATTTAAATAACGGTGGAACAGGATGAATCTTTAATATAGTGAAAAGTATTCTCTCCCCATGTGTTGGTATGTTTGTAACGGCCTCACAGACCACCACTGTTTACAACACTGAGAAAAATTCACCTCATGTCTGGTCTGAATACACCTTTCTAAGAATTTTATTGATCTTCTCATCTGACTGTCAGCAAGAAAATGAAGAAGCATATTTTGTCAAACTGTCTTTTTCTGACCAGGTCTGAAAACAGGTTAAAAACTCTTAATCCTATTAGAAATTGATTTGACTGAAGAAAACAAGAGAAAAGAAAAGAGGATAAAATAAATTCCACCTTACATGCAAATTATTTTGTCACTGCTTGTGAAAAAAAACATAAGTGGCATGAAGTCAACACACACACACAAACACACGCAGGACACATTTGCCATGGAAACAGCCTCATGTGCTGAGAGCATGTAGCAGCCTTAATGGGCCTATCACTGTGTGAATATGAATCAAAAGCAGCCAATTGTAGAGCTGAATGAGATTTTTGCATATTGACATGTTGCCACAGAATAACAGGCTGGTGAGACGTGGAGACCAGAGATAAAACTGTCACCTCTGTCACAGCCGCTGTCACAAACAGCACGAACGTAAACCTCAACTGGAAGTGCGAGAATATCATTTAGTTTACATCCTACTGTTGTATAGAAGGAACATCTCTAATAAGAAAATCTCAAGTAGGGCTGCAGCTAATGATTCTTTTCATGACTGATGAATCAAATAACTGTAAAATGTCGGAAAATGTCAAGTCGTTTTGTCTGAATAACAGTCCAAAATATAAAGATGTCCGACACAAAAGAGAAAAAATAAGCAAATTCTGACATTTAGGAAGCTTGAACCACCAAATATGAACTATTTCTGCTTGTTTAATTACCCTGATCGCCTAATCTATAAATGAACAAGTTGTTTCAGCACTACTCTTATGAAAACTTGACTTTCTGATTATCACTAATTCGTTGCAGGTTAAAAATAAATTAGATTCTCTGTAAACAAGACGACTGTAAAACCGATATCCTGTGAATTCTATTCCACATATACATATTTAAACTGGTATGATTTGTTCAACCACATTTGAACCAGCTTCCCTGAAACCTCTAATCTAAAATTTATATTTACATTTATTTATGAACCAGAGTCTGTCTGTTACCACGGCAGCATTCATAGGGATTTAATAAAAGCAACATCTAATGCTCCAGAACAAGTGTAAATGCATATACGTTCAGACTAATGTAGAATAAAAGAAGCATGTAAAGCATAATCCCTTTACTGCACTGGGTCTTCAATAATTAAACCAGGCAGTTCATACATATAATTCTAACGAGGCAGGCGTAGAGAGCTCTCTTTCTGATATACCGTATGGTCTCAGTATAATGAGGCAGCCTTTGTAATTAAACTGGGACAGAAGTGGCGTCCATATCAAACTGATTTATCCTATTTTGTTTTTTAATTCATTTTAAAATGGTTTCAGTCTCATTTTTGGTGGTTAAATGTTTCATTCTAAATCTCTCTCTGTAAAGTGTTAAAGGTCTAGTTTGTCGGATTTAGTGGCACATAGCAATGAAGTGGCAACCAACTGTAACTTCTCCAGTGTGCCAAATGTGTAGGAGAACTATGCAGGCCAGTGTGCAAACCCGAAAGGTGCTATCTAGAGCCAGTGTTTGGTTTGTCCATTCTGGGCTACTGTAGAAACAACATGGCGACCTCTGTGGAAACGGCCCCTCTCTGGATGCAGATACAAACAGCTCATTCTAATGCGACGAAAACACAACGATTCCTTTTTTCAGGTGAATATAAACTCATGTAAAAATAGTTATGAATATCAGCTTCCATTTCTGACAATATATCACCCAAATCCTACTCACTCAGCATTTAAATGCATCATGTATTTTTCTGTTTTTGACCTCTGGCTACAAAGCAATTTATCTTTGTATCTCCTCTTCACATGGTGCACACGGTCTATGAGTGGTGAGCAGTTCACCAACAGAGTGATTTCCCCTCAATGGCAGCTTCATCTGAATAATTTTTAGAGGCCTGAGGTGTTTCCACTGTGAAAAGTTGTGGATGGTACCAATGGAACCGTTCTGCATCATCCCCATGTTTGTGAACACTGCAGTCTGATTGGTCAATAGAGGACGGTCACTTTGTTGTGGCTGGTTTTGAAGGTTATGTAACTACTGTTCATACTGTGGTAAGTCTATTAGTAGACTGTAACTATGAAATGAAATGTTTTGCTGCCTCTCACAGCAACTGGAGTCTGAGAAAAAATAACTTCGTTCACTGGGCCGACTGCTGGCAACTTTTGGTGGAAGGTGGAAAGTTAACTTGTAATGTTACTCAATGCATGAGTTGACAAAATGAATCCATCAATACACCTTAAATTTCACTGCAACAACTCTGACCATCACTTTAGTTTTTATATGACAGACACGTTTAGTAATGAGTGGATCAAGTGTTTAAAAATATATATTAATTTCTACCAGATTATGTGACCTGTATATATTCTAATCCTCACTTGGAGAAAAAAAAAAGCGTCATGGAGCGGCGTTCCTGTGGGCTCCAGCAACACTAAACCCCTGAGCTTGCCTGAGAAGGACTAAATGCACAAAGCTGCTATTTCTAAATATCCCATGGAGAGAGACTCTCACTGCAGCCTGTTCTATTTTGTTCAGAGAACATCGGTTTGCAGCCTCGTTCTGTGGACGATAAACGAGGTGCAGACTGATAAAGGAGGAAATACAGTGAGTGCTGGATGGAGCAGTGAGTGACAACAACCCTGCCCACATTTAAGAGGACTGTTTGCGGTGGAAACGCTAAGCAGACTAAAGGTCTAGGTACCATGTAGAAGGGTTACTGTTGGTTCCAAAGGTACTATACCGAAAGTAGGGCCGTAACGGTACGTGTATTTGTATCGAACCGTTCGGTACGCGACTTCCGGTTCGGCACGACCCTGTGCCGAATTATTGGGCGCAGGATATTATTTTATTTTATTTTAATTCCGTTTTTGCGAGCCGAACCATTTAAAATATCTAGTTCCCCGACGGACATAATTGAGTGACGGACCGAGTCCGACCGTAAATCTCTGCCTTCACTTTGTGCAGCACATTCTAGCATTTTGACAACATGGC
>NC_065518.1:6122943-6125720 GCF_006386435.1 Epinephelus moara | reverse complement strand
TTATATTTTTCATTCAAACAATGTGAAAAAGCAGGATTTTATATATATTTGTTTCATTCAAAAATTGTGTAAAAAGAGTTAACTGCTGTGGTGGTATGTTTTAATAAGGTTACCAATAAGTAAAAGATATTTAATAGTTGTCTATTTTTTTCATTACTGTACCGAAAAAAACGAACCGTGACTTGTGTACTGAGGTACGTACCGAACCGAGATTTTTGTGTACCGTTACACCCCTAACTGAAAGTGTTTGGTGGAAACGGGGCTAAAATCATAAAAATAAACATAATTTTAAGCACTTAAATTTAACTTTTTCTTACTCCCTAACCCTTAATTAACTCCTGACACCGCAGATTTATCTTGTGACAACTGGGGGGTCTTGGCCCAAAAGCTGGGAACCACTTATGTACAGTAAAGCACATGGAATTACCTTTGTGTATGAAAAACTTGGCTGAATCACAGCTGATAAAACAGTAACATATTGAAGTATGAGTTTGATGAAATGGTTGAGTCTCTTAGTGTCTCTGTTTATAAAAGTTTGACAGATGCAAAGAAGCATACTACATTTGTTCTGCTCATTCTTATATGAATATATTGAAAATTCACATCAGGCTCCACTTCAGATGAATCAGAACAAGACCCTTGTGCGTCTGGCAGCATTACCTTGAGGTAATATGATTCATTGTGTGTCATTTTAAGTGTGTAACATGTAATTCACTTCAAATCAAAAGCAATTCTGCAGAAACCATTCTCACGGTGATGTGCTGCACATGAAACCGTGTTTTATGGATTTGCATCTCTCCTCCCATTAGGCCAATATATGGAACCTCTTTGGAAATCTGCACTAAAATGGTATTACACCTGTGTCTAATGAGCCGCCCTCTGTTTGCCACCCTGTGTTTGTAATAAAGGAGGCTGTTAAAGGAATGGAGTGTGCCATACGTTATAGAGGGGGATGCTTTTCATGGGTTTGTACTGCTTCAGGGGGTCCATCTTGTACAGGTGGCGGTCGGTGATGAGCACAGCCCGGTCCTCTGCCTTGTGGAAACGGTTGATCTGGGAAACACAAAGCTCCTCATTAGTCACCCCACAGGATAAGAGAGCACACACACTCACAAGTCCAAACACCCTGCAGGGTGATGGCACAAACCACGAGCAGTTGGGTGTATTTGTTTTTACAGACAGTTGCATGTTGTGACTGTGTGTGCATGTGGTCAGGAGAGGATAAATGCTCCAAAAGCCTCCTTCCTACCTTGCGCACGTTGCAGGAAAACAAAACTCTCATGAATTTGTCTTTGCGCTGCAGCTCGCTGGACACCAGTGTGAATGATGAAGCCGTATCGGGGCTGTCTCGCTTCTGTTGGACATAAACCCCCCACAAAAAACCTGTTAAAACACTCCGGCTTTGTTTACAGGAATTCAGAGACAATGCTGGCATTCATCAAGTGAGCTCTCATCTTATACACACTCTCATTAGGATCAGAAAAACTCATGTCTGTACAATAGTTGTATGAAGCTGCAGCGAACAGCTGGTTAGCACAAAGACTGTATGAATATGCTTTTGCGTCTGGAACCTCCCCACTACAGTGGCTTTACTACTGCATCCCTACCCACACTGCCATCCCACCTACTCACCAGGTAGTTTCCTTCCCAGGCCCTCTGTAGCCCCAGGTCGGCCCTATGGCCCTTCAGGGCCTCCAGGCTGGCTACCTTGGCCCTCACCTGCAGGGCTTCTTCTGGAGAGAGGCCTTTGATCAGTGTCCATGCCCACCACCTAGAGGTAAACACATCCAAACACACACACACACACACACACACAAAGAGAAAACTAAGAGCAAAGGAAAATATCTCCATTGAGATTACAGCTCAAAGCCTTGAGAGCTGGGTCAGCGGCGGACCCCAGCTGTACTGTACTTATTGGCCTTTCACTCACACATCCTGACAGCCAACATCATTCTCCAGGAAGGCTATTTTCTTACTGTGCCCAGCTTCAAATAAAAAAAAGCAAACAAACAGACATTGGGATGAAAGGCAGTGATGAGTCTTTGATGGAGGGAGAAAAATCAATGCCCAGTGTGAGCCCAAGGCAGAAGGAAACATGTGTAAGTTGCTTCAAACGGACTCATCTGGATGTAAAATAACGCTCGAGGCCATGTGTTCTCTGCTGACTGTCGGGGTCGGATCCACTCTCAGTTCAGCCAATTCAGGAAAGTGATTTTCTTCAAAAGAAAGCAATTTAAAAACATTTAATCTTAAAAAGCTTCATCCTCTGCCTTTGTTAGGACGTGATGAGAATGGATGGTACATTTTTAAACATTTAAATACAGTTCCACTTCATTTTTGAACAGTGTGAAATAAAAGACAATTGACCCTAAACCTATTCTGTGAAAGGACCCACTCAGCACAAACACAGCAGCTTTTTGTTCGTGTTTGAAAAGCTAGAATGTTAATGTGAATCTGGCAGCTGATATGCAGCAGTCACACTTAAAGGACCAGTGTGTAAAATGGGTTGAAAACCGTTGAAAACAGTGACATCAGTGGTCACATTCTAGATTGCAGGGCTCACTCGCTCATCCCTCCCATCGGGTAAATGACGGTGGCCTCGTAGGGACAAAAAGCCTTGCGCAGACATGAGTTTTTCAGGAGTAGGTCTATCTAGCGATGAGGTGAATGTTTATTTAGAAATCTAAACCATGTTACGATATTGTAATGAATCCCTCACGCGCAGGAGACCAGAGGAGCGTTCGGGAAAAAGGCCAGTTTATTTGAGCACTCTAAAA
>NC_065518.1:6099558-6122520 GCF_006386435.1 Epinephelus moara | reverse complement strand
TGGCGACCTCTCTAAAGCAAGGCCCTTGCTATATATATATATAAAAGCATAATTATAAGGCTACGAAAACCAAACAAATTTTATTTTATAGCGATTATACACTTATATAAACATATTAATGGGTAGAATATTCAGATTCAGATTCAGATTTGACAATAAACCATGCCAAATATTACACACTGGCCCTTTAAAGATAAAGCAATGTTATTTAGAAAATGCTGTTTAGAAAACAGTACCTGTTATAGATGCTCCTGAGTGCCTCCTCAAACTTGCGCAGGACTTTGGGAGGCGTGGGCCACTTCACATGGCGGCCGTAATCCTTCATGGACTGGACATTTTTGAAGCGCCGGTTCACCTCTCGGATGTAAGACTTCACCTTGTAGCGTCGGTAGGCCCGCAGGATGACAAGGGCCGCTCTCATCCGCCGGTATCGCATTCTGGCAATGGTGCCTCTCCACACCTGGAGACACAGGGTGACACAAAGAAAATGTATGAAGCCTTTGTAGATAACTGTTCACATGCTTGGAACACAACTTCTGCACGGCTCCTTAAAGGAGGACAAAGGTATGTACTGCATTATGAAGTTGGGGATTCACAAGAGTCATTTCAAAATTCAGTTTCTTAGTTTCACATGTATAAAATGTCCCAAAATGATCATTGTAAACCTGAGTTACTTGAACTGCACATGATTATCGTGCTATTACAGGATTTGCTGTTATGGGTTGGGCGTGGATCTTCGGTCGATGGCTCAGGATGTGGAGCTAACTGGTCATATGTGTGGGTGGTGGGGTGGATGCGGCACAGTTCTGGTTAAGGAGCAATCTTGAAAATCAGACCTGTGCAGGAGGTGCAGCGGTTTTAGGTCCAGACGACAAAGCTATTTCATTCTTGGACGATGACCGATGGGTTCCACAATAGCACTTCGGCCAACGCATTCTACCTCTTTGGCTCTCCACACCTGCATGCAACCAAAGCTTACCCAAACGTGATTGGCCAAGACTAGTCAGGCTACAAACGGAAACCAGAATGCTTCAAATACCAAAATAGTTTACCCATGCATTCAACTAAGAGCACATTTTCATTAGACCCTGCCTAGTAAACGCCCATGCCTTTCAAGGTCCAAGGACAATTTGACATGTGTGTGCGGACATAAGGAGCTGGATCGGACCGCCAACCCTGTGATGAGTGGACGACCTGCTCTACCTGCTGAGCCACAGCCAGTCCGCCCAGGGACAGTCAGAAGCGGTCCACATTAGCTGTAAACCCAACTAGACCCAAACAGAAAAGCACAAACTGTACGGGTTTCAGCTTTGCCTTTTCCTAGTGTCTCATGTTTGTTTTCAGTCTGTCTCTGTGTGTTTGCTGAGTGTGGCCTTCTGGTTCCCTCGTCCTGCCAATCCTCCTGAGTGTCAGCAGCTGCTGAACCTGCACACCTGAACCTCATCAACAATCAAGCCACTGCAGTATAAAACCCCGGCTCAGACACTCTTCTGTGGTACAGACATCAAGGCCAACTAGTTTTCTGACACTCTGTCTTTTGTACTTTTGGAATTCACACTCTGTTCTGTGTCTCAGATTCACCACGCCACCCTCAACCATAACCCGCCACCTCCAGCCTTGTTCTCGTCTTCTGCCTCCGGATTCGGACTGCTCTGCCTTCAGCTCATCTGCCTGCCCTGCTTCTCAGCCATCATTCCATTCAAGCCTTCAGCTCCACTTCTCGTTTCCTGGTTGTGTTTGCATTTGGGTCCCAAGTTGAACTGCCACAACACAAACACTGGCAGCAGCATGATAAGCGGCAGTGAAGAGCAGCAACACTTCATACTCACGGTACACATTGCTTTTCTTGCTATGAAAAACACATTTTAATCTTATGATGATGAGAATGCAACGTGTGCTTGCAACAAGTCCAGGTATCAGACGCACTGACACAATGACCTGTGATGCACAAACATACAAAGAGACCCTAATGTACCTGCAACCAGGTAGACAGTTGGACCAGGTTCCACCTTTAGCACTGGAGGAAAGGATGAGTGGACAGTAAGACCTGCAGTATCTGGATTTTATTTATTTATGTGGCTGCTGGGCTATTTTAAGCTTTTATGCACCAGTGGTAAAAACAGAAGTACGACCTCTGCGCTAAAATCTAACTCAGGAGGACTGAAAGTTATGTAGCTATAAATACACCTGCATGTTGCTGTAAAAGCTAATATACAAGTGTGTATTTTAATCTGCCATTTTCTTAATTTACAATTACACAATTACTTACTTGTCATAAGAATTCATTGTTACATATTTATTTACATCAAGTTTATTAGTTATGTTTGAGTAACATGGATTCAGACTCAAATAAGGACCCCCAAGTCTGCCTGTAACCAAACATAGGTTGAGTGGCTATCAGACCCTCTATACCATGAATAATAGATGTAAGTGGGACCCCAGGGAGCCGTAACTCCTGATCCGCCCTCACTGAAATCACCACCATATGCTCCCCTTTTACTGTATACTCTCTCTCTCTCTCTCTCTCTCTCTCTCTCTCTCTCTCTCTCTCACACACACACACACAGCTACTCAATTATTTATACATTTATACGTCCACATTGAATCTAAATAATCCTAAATAATCAGCGATAGAGTGCGTTTAGTGTCACAGTTTAAAGGCTATACTCCTGAATATCACTGAAGAGCAATGCAGAGTAATGACGGAGATCATGAATATTTAATCTTTCAAAGTGTGGGGGAAGGCACAGAAAAGGATTTCTCGCATTTGCATATTAAAAATGTGGAGGAGGCAGTTTTCACCTGATGAGTCTGGCGGTGTGGTAATTCGCAGGGGAGAAGATAAGTCATGCACATAGACTGTGTAAAAGAGGTGGATGTAGCCTCTGTGATGTCACCCATTGGTATGTGGACTACAGTTTGAAGCCTTAAGTTTGGCATTTTGGCTGTCGTTATCCTGTTGGGTTTTTTTTTGGAGCCAGACGTGACCGTGTTTGGACAAGAGGGGAGGAGAAAGGGAAGGATGTGACCGAGAAGCCGAACTGGTCTCTGTAGTGGCGACTTGTCAATCATAAAAAAGCCACGCCTCTAACCAGCGTAGAGTAGGCTCTAGAGCCACATGCCGCTCATTAGCCCCTCTCCAGTGGCTCCCTGTGGCTTTGACAAAAAATGACAATATGAAAATGAATAACAGCTATTTATTTCAACATTTTACTTTTCATTTATCATTGATGTAGGCCTATAGAGATTCTTGCATTCTCCAGCTGTACAAAATGTGTCCCTAAAAAAACTTAACATCCGGCCGACTAAAATGTGCACCTTTTCCTCTAAATTTTGCCAAACCTCAGTAGTAGTGCACAATGTGATTTTGCCAGTAGGACATGCTCCTGGATCAACATCCCCCATCGCATTCCAGGACCGACATTGCAATCAACCAATCAAAGAACTCTGACATCATCAGTGTGCTAACAAGGTTGGCTATGTTAATGAGTAAACTTGCCAATAGACCGTAATATTGTCGAGCTAGCCTGCTAAGTAGGTAGGCTATGCTAACAAGTAAGCTGTTCATTACAAAGAGTAAGGATAATACCATTTTTTAGTTGCAAATTCCTGCAATTAACTCATTTACAAGGTTTTTGTTCAGTTCTAACTTCAATTTGGAAACTAGCTTAGCTCAGAAGAAGCACAAAGCAATCTTGAAAGAAGCACAGGAGCAGCACACTGATGATGTCAGAGGGCTGTAATTGGTTGATCGCAATGTTTGTCCTGGAATGCGATGTGGGATGTTGATTCAGGAGCATGTCCTACTTGGCAAAATCACATTGTGCCAATAGTGTTAACTAGTCTTGAGTCTCTTTAGCTAGGCTAGCTATGGACTCCAAATGCGAAAAAGGAGAAGTCTCAGAGAAAAATTGAGAATTTTTAGTAGTGGATGGACAGATTTGTCAGATAATTTGTCATGAATAACCCACCTTCTGGTAAAACATATTAATGAATGCTCATTTAGACATATTATCAATGCTGAAAGTCTAATTTAGACTCAGTAGGCTGTTACCTTTATCATAAGACTCAAACATGTTTTGCGGCTCCAGACAGATTTTTAAAATCATTTTCAGTCAAAAATGGCTCTGATGATAGTAAAGGTTGCCGAATCCAGCCCCAAAGCAAACCTTGCTTCATCGTCTATTTCACTCTAAAGGGACCATAATTTCCACAGTGACCATCATATTGTATTGAGGAAGACTTGAAACTAACGATAGAGACTCTAAACTCATTAGGGAAATATTTACTGAGGTGAGAAGTAAGAGTCATTTTCTTACAGACTCATATACAATCAGACTTCTTTTTGAAACCAGTGGAGTCCCCCCCTGCTGGCCATTAGAAATACTGCAGGTTTAAAACTCTGCATTGATGCTCTTTGCAGCCCTTGCTTAATGGCTTATGTCCAAATAAGAAACTTCTTTTATACAGTCTACAGTTATGCACTACTGGAGTATGGAAGCAGCAGATTAATTCATGTGATTTCACAATTTTAACTTTTCATCATATCAGCTGCAAATTGGTGTTTAAGTACTTTGACATGATTTTACAAGGTTAAATGACACTTTAATTAAAGGAACACAACATGGAGCCACCTCCACTGGAGAGCCAGAATCTACTCCGGAGTACTGATTTGTCCGCAGTAGGGGTCTTCAACATTTTTCAGGCCAAGGACCCCTTAGCTGAGAAAAAGACAGTTTTATGGTACACACAAAACTAGGCTATTAAAATAATAATTATTTACAGATTCATATATTTACATATAATGTTGTAATACTAAACATACATTTGGAATGTACAGTGATTTAGCGCAGGTTAGCTAGTTCACATGATTGCAGGAGGAGTCATGGGTAACAGCCTATCATCAGTGTTGTGTACTGTAAATTAAATGGATTGCTTTTCTAAGAATAGGCCAGTTTATCTTTGCTAATGATAATATGGACTTATGTTAATGTTTATTTTCAGCTATATTAAAATTTTTTTGAAGACTAATGGCGCACAGCCTCAGCCTAATTCCTAACTGTACAGAGGGTTGGCCTCCTAAAGAAGCTAAATCACACTGAGATCGGTGAAAGAAGGCCAGTCAGCCATCTCATCACCAAGCACAAACAGCCTCATACTGTCCTCAGAAAAAGAAGGTTTAATTTGGACTTTTTAAGCCGTAAAAGTTTATGTAATGTCGTGTTATGTCCAGTAATCTGAGATCAGCCCTATCAATTTTCAATTTCAATCAATTTTATTTATAAAGCCCAATATCACAAATCAGAATTTGCCTCACAGGGCTTTACAGCATACGACATCCCTCTGTCCTTATGACCCTCGCAGCGGATAAGGAAAAACTCCCCAAAAAAACCCCTTTAACGGGGAAAAAAAACGGTAGAAACCTCAGGAAGAGCAACTGAGGAGGGATCCCTCTTCCAAAGGCCCTATCAGGCCAAAAAGTTGAGAAATCTGTCCCCAGGATGTCAAGTGATACCGTCTAAAGCCTACTGGCCTGGTTTCTGCACACACAATCTCTGATTCTTCAAAGGTTTTATTTTAATTATTACAAGTGTAACTCTCCTCTGTATCATTTGACCTTTTGCCCCCTCTCCTTTATCCAAGTCTTTGTAAAGTAAAGCTGGTCTTGATGGACGCGTGTTCTCCCATAACTACCTGTTGTTTACTGCACAAATAAAACCATGAGTCTACAAAAATAGCTGAAAAACTGAAGCATTATTGTTCTTTCATATCCTTCTTCTTACACCTACTGCTCTTTTTTCACGATGCAATGCTGTAGACTACAGTTCACCAGAGTCTTCTGTGCTGGGCATGTCTTTCCAGCTGTTTCCATGTCAACCCGCTCTGCTTTATGTCAGTCTTAAGGTCCCTGCGCCAGGTGTTCTTTGGACAGCCGTCTTTTCTTGTACCTTGTTGGTTCTATCTACAGCAGGATTTATACTTCTGCATTGAATTTGTAGTGTACCTACAGCACAGGCTGTGTAGAGGCATACCGTCAGCTGTAGCCTGATGTGCACCTCCCCAGAAATGTAACTACATGTCCCGGCAATGCAGACCTCCTGTTTATTTTTTTTAAACTGAAAAACATTTTCCCTATTAGAAACAAAGCTTTTATTTACATTTACTACACAGATATCAAACAATAAATTGTAAAGACAATAAAGCCTCCAGAAAATAGCATTTTAAATCTTCTGTGTGATTTATGCTGTCTTCATAAGAGTAGAAGAAAGTCCGCTAGCCACTAGGCTAATTATGCAGTGTAAAATGCCATAGGCTTGGCCTACGCTAATGATGTTAGCATGTTGTGTTTGTTGGGAAAACGTTTCCATTATAAGACAACTGTTTTGTCAGTGAACCTTGCGAGTTATAATGGAGCTGAATTTTGTACTTGTATTTAACTTGGTCACTATTAAGCCATGTTTAATGTGTGTGTTTTGAGTCAATCAAACTTCACAGCACTTGATAGAAACTCCACCGCCAACTCGTGTTTTAGAGGTGTAACCGCAGAGTGACACAGACACACCACTGCACAGGTATAAATGGTCACAACAGCATGAGCTACAGCTGAGGCTCTACGGAGAGCCCTACACACAACTTCAAATCAGTCTTATGGCCTGCCTGGTGATGCTGGCATTGGGTTTTTCGAGTGTGAGGCCGATCCATCTCCATCTTTTCCTGACTTCTTCTTCCACAGGTTGTTGGCCCGTTGCCAGAGATCACTGTTGCTGATGGTTTCTGGCCAGTTAATACTCAGTTAATCCGCCTCAGGCAGCTGTTGATGAATATTTCGTCATTGTGGTCTTGGCTGTCCTCCACGTCTCTGATCCGTAAAGTAGTAAAGTCTTAATGCTGGAGATAAGGAGTCTAAACTTTGTCTGCTGGCTGATTTCTTTGGAGCTCCAAATGTTCTTCAGTTCGATGAATGAGGCCTTTACCTTGCCGATTCTGGCTCTGACGTCTGCAGCAGTGACACTGCCATGCTAAGTGATGGCTTCTACTTCCGTCAGTGCTATTATCTCCAGGGTCAGTGGATCTTTGTGGGCTGTGTTGACCTTGAGGACTTAAGTTTTGCCTTAATGGATGTGGAGACCTTCTTGTGATGAGGTGCCAGTACTCATCTTCTCCTACATGTGCTGTCGATAAAGGAACCGTTTCTTTATAGAAAGAAAATTCACAATAACTCTTTACAACCCATTTGATTGCCTGAAACATTCAACGTTGTACAGCATAAAACAGGACTGCTGTTATTACTCATGCTATGTTAAAATCACCCTTTTGGTTTCGCCTTGCGTCATTTACAAAGACAGAACACTGAACACTGTATATTGATTTTTCATGTTCATGCAAACCAAATGAAATCTATTCAGGTACAAAAATAGCTCCTCTAATCCCGCGTTATTTTAAGTCTCAAATGGTGCTTCTCTGGCAAAATGGCAGTTGACGACCTTATCCTCCGTTTCCTCCACGCTGCACTGTCTCTAATACATTATGGATGAGAGTGAGAAAAGAAGCGGCTCCATATTCATCACTAATCGACCCCTGAGATGACTCTCCCACATGCTCAGGGTGACAGCGGTGGGAGGAATGAATGTGTTCTTACTGCCGGCTCCGACTGCTGCTGACTTCTGTGAGCAAGGTTAAAAGTTACTTTTGTTTAAATTCAGACTGTATTCAGAGTGTTACGGTAAATTAGGCAGAGCTTTAAGAGCAGGTGTGGGGTCAAACATAACTGTCAGCTAAAAACCTGGTGTATAAACTAGACTGTGAGTGCATTTAAAGTTGAATTTGAACCTGTTAACGAGAGTAAATAGAAATTATTTGGGGATATCTAGTCATCCTGTTTGATACACCACTATAAATACTCTTTACTGCACTCATTTTCACTTTTGAGCTCCATTTCATATACATATAAAGTTTTATGTCATTCTTAAATTTTCTTCTACGTGCAGTTTTTTTATATCATAATTTCTGCCAGGATTTTACTCACATACTTGTAAAAACATTTCCTGTCCTGACTCAGAAATAGTGTCTAGCCTATAACCTACACACTTTAATTTTATTATTTATTAAAAAGTTATTCATGTGGGAGAGCCAGTTAAAGCAGAATGAAATCAAATTTTCACTCTGCTGAGCAGACATTTCAAATTATGGACCGTGGATTTAAGTTGATGAGGATGAACAGGATTCTCATAGCTGGTCCAGGGCGATGTGACTCAAGGTGGAATTACGGCATTACAGCAGCAGAAATCGATTCAGAACATTCACGGTGATAGAGAGATTTGTCATGCTATCATATTATCTGGCTGTACCTTGGTATAATTACACAGTATACTCCACAGTATGTGGGTTTACATTTTGTCATTCACTCTGTGATATACAGCACAATGATGATGTGAAGGGTTGCCTCGTCTCGCCACGGAATATTAGACTATTGCAATGAAATCAATAGCTGAAGTCAGAGCCAAGCCCCTTCCCATTAAGTGATATAAGCAGTTGCTTGCTGGTCTTTGGGGGGGCCTGAGAAAAGACTTTTTAAAGAGCGTGAGACATTAACAAAATCAAAATAGAACCTCCTAAACTAAAACTGACATTTCTCGCCATTTAAGCCAACAAATAGTAACAGAAAAAAAAGGTGAGAAATGGGCAAATAAGGTAGGCCCAGGCCCTGTCTACACATATACAGATATTTTAAAAATTAATACATTCCCCCTCTTTTTTAAAGCAGCTGTGCGGAACGTTTTACCATTTATAAAACTGTCCCTAGTTCGTATCACCCCCCTTGAAGATCCGCATATTTATTTGAACCCAACAGCGACAAAAAAGCCTTTCTCTATATGGCTATTTAGCGTAGCCTCGGTCGGGTTGGACACAGCGGAAGTCAGCAAACCAGAATACGGCACCCGGAGGCGGAAGTAAGTCTGCACACCCGCAGCAGCCCGCAGCCATTAAACCACAGAAGAAGAAGGAGCTGTGTTTACAGAGAGTGTTCTTCGAGTAAGCGGTATGCAACGGGCATTGCTGAACACATAACAGTTTTACCAGATGTATCTATAAGGACTTGGTTGTACTTTCGAAGTCATGGCGGACAAAGAACGAGCACCATCTAAAAGAAAAAGAACAGAAGAACAGAAGAAGGCTAAACGGGACAGTGATAGGGCTCGAGCCCAAACGCGTGTAAACCTCGGTCGGGCGTTCACCAAGTGGAGAGAGCTGAGAGAATTGAAAGGTTTTAAAACTGATCCCGAGTTGGCCCTTTTCCTAATCGACAGGTATGTAATTTTTGTTTTTATTTAGAGAATATACTTGTTAGACGTTGTTTCACTTCAATATATGACGACATGGAAGTTATAAGCAAGCTAAATGTAACGTTAGCTGATGTGAACCGCTTTTGTCTAGTAACGTTACAACAAATGCCACAAAATTATCTGTGACTATGACCATGAACACAAATATACAGCAGGCAGATGCAGTTGGTTGAAGTGTGTAACCGAAGTGTAACGTTAGTAACGTTAATCCTCTCGATCTCCAAAACAAATGCATGCGGTAATTGCCGGCTGCAGTCGGAATTTTATGACACCAGGCTGTGGGTGTCATACCGCTTCGACCAAAGGGGGTGCTATAATCAACAAAAACGTAAATTTCCGCACAGCTGCTTTAAAAAACAATTCTGTTCACATTACCTTTGTTTTGCAGAATATCTCAATTCACACTAGAATGCCAGTGTTCGCTGTCTCAACAGTCTCCCCTTGTCACAAACGTATTAAAGTGTACAGGCTAATGTCACCTTTTTCAAAACACCTACTGGAGATCTCATCACTGTTACATGTAAGGATGAAGGAGCTCACTCAAACACACAAGCGATGTTCTAGACATGCTCAAGTTTTACTTCCATTCCTTATCGACAACCATCCCACTCTGCTAATGTCCAACCATCTGCTGTCCGACCCGGCCTGATGATCCAAAACTGAAATTTCTGGCAGACTTAAAACCAGGCATACTAAGTTTAAGGGTAAAGCAGGCATTATAACAAGCAGTGCTAACAAAGCGTTAGCAAACCGAAAGTCCGCCATTGTTATTGTTGTGTCTGTGCTCATTAAACAAAGCAACAATGTGCATGCTCAAACTGAGGAGATGATGTCATTGTTTCACAAACGCTCAGTTTCACATGTTCACACAGATAAACAGTAACCAGAGTTTGAAAAATCTGCACCCTTGAAGGCGTTTTTAAAACAATCTCTGTGTTAGGGACCAAAAACTCTGTCTGCGTGTGGAGTTTGCAAAAATATCTGTATATGTGTAGACAGGGTCTAAATTAGTCATTAACTGTCCCCTACAAAACAACACATATTGTGGTTGTATTAGGTACACATGTGCTACACAAAAATAATGAGTCTGCTGTGAAAATGGTTCATAGAGAAATACTGAATTTACTGTAGTCTATTAAAGATGCTGCTAACAAGGCTCACTAATCTAATATTTACAATACATAAGTTGGTTTGGTGCAATGTGAAGAGGCAAGACGTTACAATGAGGACAAGACCCCCAACAACAGGCTGCAGCAAAGTAGAGGTCAGTCATGGATGTATTAAAAGACCTGGATACAGCATTGGAGGCGGGGCCCTGTTCATTCCTATGAAAGTTGCTCAGTGGTGAATAAAGCCAAAAAAAAGTTAAAGTGCTGCGTATAAAATTACCCATATGATCAGCACTGTTTCTGCATCACTGGGCCCATAAAGCAGGTGCACTAATACTGTCAGCCGAGCAGGCTACTTCCAGTTTAGCGCTCCACTAACTTTAATGGGGTTAAATGATTTAGTATTGTGGCTCCTCTCGACTCCAAATGTTATTGGAAGGAATGGATCAAATCCAGGAAGTGAAACGAGACATTTTGTAGACGTTGTGATGTCCACTGTTTGACAGATGTCTCTTTCCCTTTGTCATTTTGGAGCTGAATGGCATCACTTGATAGACTCGGAAGTTGTAGATACACTGTTTGGCCACTACAGAAATTGACTTCATAACCCAGTGCACTTCCTGGGGGTCAGCCAGGTGTGCCACAGTGTTTCTGCTGGTAACATCTTTGTCCCCACAACAACAAAAAAAATCACAGAAGAAGACGAATCTCCTTTTCCCTGCTGTTCGATGATAGTTTTAAATTGTCACTGGGAGTTTACAAATGCCGCTGGAAACAGCAGTCGGACTTGGTGTTTGAGAACGTTGCTCCATGCGCCTCAATGTGTGTTGCTGATCTGTCTTGTACCAAGACTACAGTGGTTACACCGGTGAAATGAACGGAAGTAATAGCTTAATAGTTTAGCGATAGTCCACTTTCCCCGACTTTATCACTACAAAAGTTCAAACAGACATCTGTTGAACACCTGTAGGACATGTGTGAAAACAACATTTTGCCGGCAGGACAAAATTATTTTACCTGATCAATATTTTACATGGGGGAATTCACATTATAGACACACAACTTACTGTCCATGTAACAATTTGGCCACAATCTATTAGGGATTGTGTTTCTATTTCAATCATGTAAGTATGAGAGCTCCTAAAATATGCAACATAATCAGGATGATATCACCTCTGCATCATTTTGAGCCAAAAGAAACCCGCTCTAATAAACTGAGTGCTGACAGTGCAGGAATTAAACCTTTTGTTTCACACAGGATCTGTAAAAATCTCATAACATGTCATAAATGCAGCATTAAACATTCATCTAATTATATCTAAACCAGTGAACACCTCCTTCTCTTCATTCTATTATAGCCTCTCAGCATATAAAACTCTCCTCTACCCCTCCACACACACACACACACACACACAGTGTCCCACCCCATATGTGCTCACATGATACACAAAGCAAAAAGTGGCCAAATTAGATTTTCAGTGAGAGCTCAGCTGAGATGTTGCCGGGATAATATCCACATGGTGCGCGAGCCTATGCCAGATCAACAACTGTGTTTATCTAAGCAACAAATCACTAATTACATTGTAAACGAGCGGGGCTGGAGGTGAGAAGCAAAGCACGAGGAATAAAAAGACAATAAAGCAACAATGAATCAGATAACAGCCGACGTAAAGTGTCTCCACCGTCTTCGGAGCCTCATTAAGGTGCGTGACAGGTGGAAAGTGGCGAGAGGTTAGAATTATGACAGGGCCATCCAGGCGCCCACACAGACACAAACACACTCACACACACTGTAAACACTTTGCTGCTTCTCGACCAGCGAAGCAGAGTGCGATGACGCTGGTGAGCTGATGAAGATGACACTCGGGGGATTGCGGATAAATCAAGCCAATAACAAGGCCCCTGACGGTCTGCCCCCTTCCTCTCCTGGCCAATAAAGCCATCTGATCATCCTTTTAGAGACTCTGCCATCATGGAGCCTGCCCTCACCACGCTCTGGGGCCCTGGATTTACGAGCTCATCAAAGCCAGATTGGGGATCTTTCGTTGCAACAAAGCGGGACAGATTGCTGGGGTTTGACTTGGGGGGGCGGCTGGTTTGAAATGCTCACTGAGTAAAAGCATTCACATAACACCCGAGCCAGGACAACTGGTGAGAGCTGGAAGGTTTCGGATGTGAAGTTGAGCAGAGCAGAACACAGACAGGACCCATTACTGGATACTGAATGTCTTTAATCTAAAAGTATTGGGACTGCAGCTCTAAAAAAAGGCCATTAGCTGAACTGCAGTGTTGGCAATCTAAAAGGCCCAATACCAAAACAACCCTTCACCTAGTTGTCACCTCGAGGGGGGGAAAAACCACGAGCAAATTCCGACATGGACAGACAGATAGGCCGATGTGCGCCATTGTCACACTTGACTGCAATCCGCTGCTGAACGCCTGAGTTTCCACATCCTCTGGGGATATTGAGCTGGTTTTCCAGTGACATGCTCGATGCACACGGTGGGCGGAGGGAGGCGGAATCGAGAGCGTGCGACACAATTTAGCGAGGCTGCAATGTGCTCTGACCACAGCCTGTCATAGGGAGACACTGGGCCAAGGCACAGGCCAGCAGTCATTATCATAAATCAATAAAGTGCTCGGCTAGAGCGGCACACACCCACCGCTAACACTGACACCTCTATACACCGAGTCTCATTCCTTCAATCATAACTCTCAGCATTATGTCAGGTTAAAGCTCCGGGCTAATACTCTAACCATGTGAAACAAATGTGTTCAAAGTGATCTAGAGAAAGAAAGTCTAATTAGAAGGGACAGTATTGAAGATTAAATTGAACCGCCCTGAACGACCCATCCATCAATTAGACGGACTGGACAAAATGGATTGGAAGAATACTGCCGATGGTCTGCAGTATGAGCTCAAAGTAACACACTGTTCAAACAGGTTTGAAGGACACATAATAAAATCAACTTACTGAGGAAGTAAAGCATGAATACAGTTTATACCCAGCCACTAGAATTAAATGATGAGAGCATCAGTACAGGTCTTGCGCATAGAAACTTGACATGTACGTTCTCTAACTATCTGCAGAGCTGGTTTGTAGATTATTGTATGGACTATACGGAATTCAATGGGAGTTCTTTACCTAATTACCTACCTATCATACTTGGATGGTATCTGTTTTTTCATACCTTCCTGAAATTTCACTGAGGTATACGGTATATGACAGTATTTGTGCAGTGCAAGTTCTCTCAGCTTTTCCAGTCTATTAAATAAACGCTAATCTCACAAAATGTCAAAACAGGTTGTACTTTTACATTTTTTATGTATTAAACAGAGAAAAACAACCACAAACCTTCTGAATTCAGGTTTCTCTCTTAACGTGTTAACTCATCGTAAAACACACTTCATTTAAAACCAAGTAAGGTGTCAAAATACATGTTTTTCCCCACGGTTTGTCTTTGCCGTTGCTTGCCAGGTGTTTACAGTCCTGTAACATTGTCCCTATCACTAGCAATCGCCATGTTTGTCAGCTTAAATCCCTGCCACCAGTACAGACTGATTACAAAGCATTTACTAGACGTAAGAGTGTCTTTATTTTTGACGGTATTGAAAACAATTATTCAGGGTGTCTTACCAGATTGCATCGTGTACCCTCGAGGTCAAACAATTGTGTTAAATGCATTTCCGTCCTCATAAAACATTTGATTTAGGTGCATAACACCATGCTGAGTCTAGCAACTATCTGCTTTTATGCTTCACATTATTAAGCACTGTTAAGATTAACTGTCATAACGTAAAGTCAATGAAATATTTGATTATATAATAAAACATTTGATTTTTTTTTTTACATTTAAAACTGTGCAGGATGCAAAACAAAATCCGTATTTTTGCTCTACAGCGCTCCTGGTGGGCAAAAACTCCACAGGGTGCCTTTAATCTGTAATAATTTTGTTTATCATTTATATTAATTGTTTTCAATCATTTTTAGAGCTAAAAATAGAATTTAATTTGACATTAAACTGAGTCACTAAATGAATAATACATGATTATTTGGATTTTGGACTGTTGGCTGGACAAATATAAGCATTCGGAGAGTGCAATAGTCGGCATTTTAAAAAACAAACCATTAATCCAGGAAATAATGAGCAGATTAATTGATCATGATAACATTTGTTAGCTGCAGCCCTCGAATTGACAATATGTTTTCAGTTTCTTCCCCATGTAGTCATTGATTTGTGTGCCTTTCTTTTATCACCCAGTCACTTTTGGTAAATACATACATATTTATATGAGGTTTGTCATTTTTGTTATTTGTTTATAATCAATTTATTCTGGAACAGTATTTTTTATATATTTTGGTTTTTTTTTTAAGCATTTATTACACAGAATTATGGGAAGAGACACATGGGACCTGAACCGTCATGCTAGCTGAAGACCAGGACGCCCCTTTCTCTTGTTACTGCTATTTTGAAAAAAATGTAATATCAATAAAATAAAATATTCTTGTGAGGATGTGGAGACAGACAAGTGGAAGGAAAAGCTGAAAAAAAAAAGCTTAGTAAAGTTTGGCTGTGAGCCACACATCAGTTGCCATGGAGAAAGACCCATGGTTACAGTCTCTCAGAGTTTTTATACTTGCCCAAGGTGTTGTGTACTAAAGGATATTTTTAGGCTACAGCCCTGGAAAAAAAGCACAGATTCAGCTAGATTCTGAAGCCTTCGTACAATTATTATAAAATGTGGCTTTTCTTTCATTTAGGTGTCAGAGTACAGACGCAAAGGTAACAGGATGCCGCAAAGGAAAGTGAGGACAAAGCAGAGGATATGAAGAAGAAACTGAGAACAGAGGGAGCACATTTCCACTCCTCAAAATCCAGCAGTGATTGTTACAAAAGGAGTTAAACCATCCTGCTTTGATCTGCTGCAGTGTTCTCACCCGGTGAAGTTTTTGTGGAGGTGATAGCTTTGGATGATAACTTAAACACTTTGCAGGTTCAGAGGGGGGATCAGAGGATTAGGGATCATGTTTCTGCTGAGGTCTAGCAGGAGACAGATCAGTTCTGGACAGTTAAGCAGAGAGGAGGCAGTGCTAGCTCTGCACTAAGCAGCTCGCTATTCACCAGAGGGCTGCACAGAGCTGTCCATAGATAACTCCCTCTGCACGTCACTCACATCGTCCAAAAAATGTATTTATTACTGCACAATTTATCACCTCACGAGTCACGACATCAGTTATCCAGCAGGAAACAATGCAAAATTTGAAAAAAAGGCTCTTTATCCTTTTAAGACATTTTCATTTAGCTCTTGCTCAGACAAGCCCCCCGTGGCCACGCCGTGAAAGCTGACTACCCGAGACATAACGCTCGCCACGTCTGATAAACCCACTGCTACATGGAGAGTATGTAAAGCTTTGGAAAGCAATTAAGGTGGCAGCTCAGAATACACGAGGGTGGGGGGGTCTCTCCTCGTCATCGCCGCTGCTCTGACAAGCGCCGACAGTTATTGTGATGTGGATGGCTGAGCTTGAATTTATGAAATATTCATTTTAACACAGAAGCAAGGTGGGGGTGGCCCATGTATAATTTATAACATCTGTATTTATGTTGGATTGTGTGGCTTTTTTTTTTCTCCTGTTGTTTCTAAAAGTGGCAATGATTTAAATTGTTCCGCACGAGGTGGAGCTTTCAGTGTTGTGGATGTAGAGCCATCACTGGTAATGCATCCGGGCCTGATTGCAATAAATTTCATGTGGGCCGTGTGAGTGGCTGGAGCACAACAAGAGCTGGGAGATGAAGTGAGTGAGAGCACATGAAGAAAGGATTGAAGGATGGAGAGAGCAGCGGGATTAAAATGGAGCTGTGAAGGAGCCTCCTCCCCTCCTCCTGCCACAATCCCTTCCTCCACCTACTCCCCCTCTCCTCCTCAAAAGAAGGGGAGGTTATGGTAATTTAAAAAGGGGTAAAATGAGACAGAAAAACACAATGTTCTCCCAATTTGGCCAGGCAGTGGCACTACAAGGGGCCACTCAACCTGTCTTTAGGAAGTGTGCAGCTTCACAAATTGTGTTTTTTAGTTGTTTGATGGGGCAAACTAAGTGGTATTATTATAAATCCATGAGGGACAAGGAGTGTGTCTGAGCCTCAGTCATAGGCTGACAGTCCTGGCACTGCGGTCCCGACTGGCATAAGGCTGTGTGGTGTGCCAGGTGCTGATAAGGGGATTGCTTGGCGCAGCAGATCAGACTCGGAGCTGGGATGTTTGTTTGAGTAACAGCATGACAGACACAGGAGTCAATGCTGCTGTCACACCACTATTTGATTTTGTGTGTCACTGAGTGCATATAGCATGAGTGAGCATGCGTCTGTGTGTGGAGCACATACAGCTGGGTCTGGCCTCAACACTGACATAGGGCAAGATTAAATACGCCTGTGCAGACACCTCTGAAATGTTTGTTTTGGTGGTGATTCCTCTGGGCTTTCCCTTCGTTATCCCGGCCCGCTTATCCTGGAAGATACAAGATAGGGAATCCTGAGGGAGCGGTGGAAGAAATGCTCGTCTGGTGTGTCCGTGGGAAGAGTCCGCAAAAGGTCAAATTAATCAATACACAGGTCAACCAATCAATCAGCTACAGGAGTTAATTTGGCTGGAGAACCCTTTCATGTCTGGGAGCTTTGAGATACTCCCTGAGAAAGGTAGACATGAAAGCAACACGATGTGGAAGAATCTGCAAACATGATTCTGATTTAATGACAGGTTAAGTGTCAATCACACGGCTCCCAGGTGCAGGATGTAGTGCTCTAAGAGCCCACATGATGTATGCAGAGCGTGCATCAACCTGCTTGTCAGTCACAGATCACATTTTGCACGGTGCATCTTAAATTCGACAGCCAGGCAGAGCAACACACAACATTTACAAACCCATCTCTCCATCTATCAAAGTAACAAAGCTCTGCTCCGCACGTTGATCTGACACATGTCAGCGCATGCACCATCATCACAGCAAGATACTGGCGCTCTCGCCTGAAGGTGTCGTTGCACCACTGAGGCGCCAACTGCTGAATACAAAGACTCAAACAGGGATCCATACTCACAGCAGATCAGTTAACACATGTCCAGCTGAAGGAGAAACTGGTAACAGAGCAAAATCAGTATCAAAGAACACTGCCTATATGATATAAAGATGGCTGCGGTGAGAGAGGAAGGGAGGATTTTAATATCTTAATCTAGGGTCGGGCTGGGACAAGATAAAGGGTGTTTCTCAGGATCTGAATTTAAGAAGTAGGAGAAAAAGGTCCAAATCTCATATGGATGTTATACTGAGTTCAGTTATGTGTAGGAGAAATAGGCTGGGAGATCTTATTTTGAATTTCCCTTCCCTCTGGTAAGACACTCTTTGTTGATTTAATTTGACGCTGAGGTTATACAGTAGGCGTATTCACCATTATTGACCCAGATGTCCTGATTTTCACTTTAATATCATATTCATATGATGTTGAAAGAAGATATTGCAAATCAAGGCCAACATCATGGTCATGTAAGACCTGCATTGTTCAGAGGCCTGAATGAATTGAAAACACCTACTTTCAAAAAGGGTTGTGCAACTAAAGCATAGGAGGTGTACAGACGACTGAATGACACATGTTACTCCAATGTTCCAATAATCAATTCAGGCCAGAGCCTGAGAAGAGCGACAAAACATGCTGAATAAATTAAAGGTCGACTGATAGTGGATGTTTAAAGGCTGATATGATAACCAACGTTTGGAACAGAGATGATGTGAGCTGATTATTTGGCCTGTATACTCTAGTCTGAGATTTTTAGATTCACTATGACATTATCTTAACTTTGTGTATGGAGCCTCCATGCAACAGAGAGATCAGAGATGGGCAGTATTTCTGTAACTCGTATTAGAAACATGTACTTCAGTTACTTTTGAGCATTTTGTAATTGTTATTTGACGGAGCTGAAAAAAATGGACTGTGAAACAAGATAGTTAGGCCTCATTTACACCGCAAGCGATGCGTTTGTGAAGCGGTTGCTAAGAGGTCCACAAGCGTAGCGGCAGCACACGTGTTTTCACGACAAAACGAAGAGAAGTGTCGTGCAGTGGCCACTGCCGTCCTGTCAAAATACAAACCACACCTGAGCAGTTGGTGGCGCTAGTGCACCGTGTTTGCAAATCTCCAATAAACCCCAAAGAAGAAGTGAGTTTGGACCCAAAGCCCAGGGTGGACAGGTTCGCGCACCAGTGATTATTCCAACGCTTGAAGAAAGACAAAGGAAGTAGTCTTTGTCTGCTTTGTATTACTACTTAACACGAGTTTGCGCGTGTTGTGACCTCTCTCGGCCACCGTAGATGTTGATTTTTTGTTGAATACAGCGACCATTCGCTCGCGACTCGCCCAAAAAATTTGGCGCCTCTTCTATTTTCGAGCTTGCTCATGAAAGCAAGAAGGGCGAAAGCAACATGCTCGTTGAAATGAAAACGCAAGTAAACTGCGACCGTTCACGAGCGCTACACGAACGCATCGCTTGCGGTGTAAATGAGGCCTTAGGGTGCAGTAATTCTGTGTTTTCAAAACACTCAAAATACTTTCTCAGTGATTCATACACATAAAAAACAGGTGTACCTCAAGACGTTGGAGGGCTTTAAATTAAAAGAAGAAGCTGCATTCACTCGTTCACCTACTCACAGCTTTGCTATAGGTCTACAGCGCTGGACCAGCTTGATCGGTTGTTGCAGTCCAGCCAAAAACTTCATCTTAATACATGTTAAAATAATGACCAATAATTGTCCCATGTACAAAAGGCTACATTCTTGCTGTAACTGCTCCACGTTCAATTCCAGCCTGAGGCCCTTTGCTGCATGTCATTCCCTCTCTACCCCTTTCACACTACATCCATCCTGTCAAATAAAGGCCAAAGCCAAAAAAAATCTCTGGAGCTGTCCCCACTGATCAGCTCCTTCTGACACAACCCTCCCTTCTTCAGCTCTGGTTGGTGATGTACATCCCTGCATGACTGGTGGAAGCTATGAAGCCATCAGTCACTATTTAAGCCAAGTTTAGCTGGTAACGACAGTGTGTAAAAAGTACTGTCAGCGCTGATCAATTGCCCCAACCAATAAATCAGTCGACCTCTAGAATAAACACACTTTTTTGATTAATTTAGTTCTTGTCCCTACAAAATTCTATTGTAAGTCACTCTGGATAAATGTGTCTGCAAAAATAATTTCATTACATGTAGACTTGTGCTAAAACGGACGTCATAAACACAATCCTGCTGTGCATCCTCATGGGTAATCTAAGCTAGCTCTCTAGATAAGCTGTGGATATCTGTGATGAATGCAAACATCATCTATTCCCATTATTGTGGCTTCCAAATAAATTAAAAAATAGCTGCCCACAGACGCCATAACGGGAGATATGATAACTCACTGTCTTTAGTTTTGTTTACTCACTGTTTGATGATCTTCAATTGACTGTTGTATGATGTATTGAGAGATGCAGGATGACGCTATGAACTGAAAACAAAACTCCCCAAACAAACATTCCCCAAATGAACAGGCCTTTACAAGAAGTTGAACACCTGTTGTATTTACAGACCGCTGACACACAGTTAAGTCTGAGTGGTTGACTTCATGACCAGCAAACCACAAACAATGAGCAGATTTATCTTCACAATGTAGGATCAATTCAGATTCAAGGAGCATTTCTGTTGCTGCCCAAATCTCAGAAACCTCCCAAATCATATATCTGATTCCACTCTCAACTTTACGAGAACTGTGTGGGTGAAAACTCCGACAGAGAGAGAGAAGGAGAAAGAGGCAGAGACATTCATCCTGAGAGATATAAGATTCCAACGCTAATAATACAAGATTACATCAGCTCTGAAAATACCTCAGTGCTTGTATAACTTGTATAAAATTCTGAGTAGAGCCTTTCTGGTCTCCAAGGTTATTCATATGCAGAGCGAGGGCTGTTGAATTTCAATGAGAACACTGAAATAGGATGTTGTTAATTTGATTCACTGGTTTAAATTTAAGGCAAAGTCAGAGAGAGGAAAACAATGATTAAACAAAAGAAGCAATGTAACGAATCAGTGGCTTCTTGATACTTTGCTATTTAAATTTGGCACATTTCTCACGGGGTCAGAGCGATCATGCTGCCATGTGAGTATCTGAGCTCATATGGTTAGACTCACCTTCTGGAGGAAGAGGACAATTCTCTGGACCATTTCCGCCCGCTGCTCCTCCAGGCTGAAGAGCGTACGTGGCGTGCGGATGAAGACCTTGGTTTTGCCGTAAGCCACGTCGTGGTCGAATCCACACCCCTGCAGGAGCCTCTTCACTGCGTCTTTATCTGATGGCAGGTCATGGTTTGGCCATGTAAACTCTGAGATCATCTTGTATCTGGAGGAGGGACAAAATGATCATATGAAGGAACGCAGCAGTGTGCAGCGAAACAAACAGAAGACAAAATAAAGGTTATTAAAAAATGTAGCTGTCTGCAGGAAGGAGCACCAAGAGCTAAGTGTTTATAGCTTTGCAAGCAATGTGGTTATTGGATGAATTATTATGAAACAGGGTACAAACAGTCATTGCCCCCTTGACTTTGGTGATCCTCTGATTTTTCTTTGCGCCACCATGAGATTAATGATGCTTTAGTGAAATGTTGTGTTAATTGTATGATGGATGAGCATAAAATCTGGTGGACACTAGCCCCTTTGACACTGCCAGATTTCCGCCGTTTTGCCGGCAAGCTGCGAGCGTTTAGACACACAGAGCTGGATTGGCGAGTTGATCCGAGGTGCCCAATTTTCCGCCTCGTAGGGTAGACATATTGGCAGAACCCTTTTAGTTTAAACAGACCGAGGCGGCCTCCCGCAACGGGAGGGGCTGTTGATGACTTGTGGGAGGAGCTGTTGATGACGCCGCACGTGTGACCGGCTGATGGCAGGAATTATCAATGCAAACTTGACAGACACTGTAAAGACTGGGGAGACAAGGAATTGCGCGCCCTCCTTGTCCTCGCAAACAAAGAGGCCATTAACCGTCAGATGACGGGGACGGTGAAGAACGGGCCGACTTATGAGAGAATCGCAAAAGGACTGACCAGCTGCGGCTTCCCTCCCACATCACTGTTTACGTCACATACTGAGCTACACGTTTTGTTACTTGCTCACGCCCCCCATTGCCCCGAAAAAGGCACATTCTGTATAAACAAAAGTAGGTAGGCGGCATTTTGCTGCACCCCCCGATTTTGGTTTTATACTGCCAATGCTGAAAAAAGACTGATTGGGCTTTCCTGCAAATTTGCACAATTCCTGTTTAAAAAGGCTACAGTCATGTTCGCTTCAACAAATGCAATCAGTGTGTATTTCTCTCAGAGTCCACTCTTTGAACAAAAGGAAAATACTGCACCATTCTGACATCACTATGTGCTGCCTCTGAATAACAATACCTCAACAATGTGCCTGATTACATCTCATTTTGAGACCAACACAGATGGGCACAAGTACATTTGATTTACACAATGTAGGCGCTGGACGGACCGGACTAAAATGGTGCTAGGTGTAGGATCGGCCCTATACCTGCTAAATATCAGTATATTAGTATGCTGACATTTAGCTCACAGAGCTGCCAATGTGGCTGCAGAAACTCAGTGTTATTACTTTATTTTTATTGCTTTTTATTAGGTTGATACAAATTAAACACCACAAACATCGTCAGCAAGGGATAAATCACATTGTCACAGCACAACCTAAAATCCAGACTCTTATTTCTTAGATTTATGCATCCTGTGTTTTCTGTTGTTGAGGAAAAAAAAATACTTTTCAGTCCTCAGATCACATTATATCTGAAGGAGGGAAAAAAATATGCTTTGGTATAATGTATACTGTTCTATAGATCTTCTTAATAGCATGAGTCTTTGCTCCTGGCACAGTGCCCTGGAAATCACATCATTTAGTACATGAAAAAGGGGATTAATTATTGCACAGTGCACCTGCAGGCCAGCGCAGGGGGTGAGGAGTCAAATTACGCTCTTAAGAGTCTTTTCAGTGCTATAATTAGACTGAAATACGAGAGCTTTTAAGGCCTAATATTCTTTTTTTCAACCAGCAACCTTATGGAAACAAAGACCTGTGGAAGCCTGTTACAAGAGTCACAGCACTGAGACTACATTCAGTCATGACCGGATAAATTTAAGAATGAGTATGTATTGTTAAACTTCAGGCACAGCTTGACGGAGCTGAGTTTGTCCTGATACAACTTGTGCTGCTGTCATGGTATAAAATTTCCTCCTGTGTTATTATGAGTTTAAAAAAAAAAAAATCAAGATTCTTGTGATTTGAGTGTTTTTTTTTGGACATGATGAGGTGGTTTCAGGACAGCAGCGATATTCTCTGTCGTCCAAGATCCCAGTGCGTGTTCAACAGACTGCTCCCCTGTCACTTCACAGCCGACCCACTGACGAGGCGGTGATGTAATGCCAATCCAAATATA
>NC_065518.1:6087317-6099506 GCF_006386435.1 Epinephelus moara | reverse complement strand
GGGGGGGGGGGGGGGGGGTTGGAGTGACAGAGCTGGATGACTTGTTAGCATGTTATGCAAAAGACTCATTACCTAATCCTCCGTCCACTGCAGTGGTGTCTACGAGGGCAGTGGGCAAATGTGACAGCTGGAGAATAAGGCTGCAACAAGTGTGTGTGTGTGTGTGTGTGTGTACTGTTAGAAAGGTTACTAAAACGTGTGTGTGTTATAAACCATTACCAAAGAACGATTTTAAGATTATTATCATGCTATTTGGATTAAATTCTGGAGAGATATGTGGTGATTTAGGAGCTTGTGACCCAAATTATCATTAAAAAAACACATGTAAAATCAGGCTGTCAGGCTTAAGATCTCATCTGTTACACAATGGGTATAGCGTGTTTGTGAGTGAAGCTTTCTGGGTCTTATCTGATGTGATGACACCAGCGTTGTTGCATCACTCGCACTTGTCCTCCGCAGGGAAACATGAGGTGACGTATGAGACTCTCTAAGGAGCCGTATCTGTCCATTACTCGTCTCTGAAGTCTCACCCTGACCTGACCGACATCGGCCCCTTTGTCCTCTGTCTCTCTTTGTTATGAAGCTTCGGACAAGACGGAGCACTCTTATGAAATATCCTGTGTGAGACAGAGATATTTAGGGCTGCAACTGATGATTATTGTCATCTAAGAGCACCAGGAGATGCCTTCGTATGTCCTGTTTTGTCCGACCAACTGTCAAAAGCCCAAAGATGTTAGTAAAAAGAATTATAAAACACATAATAAGCTGTAACCCAAGAATATTTTCAATTACTTGTATGTACTTGTAACTTTTGCCGCCAGTCTTGGCCAGGACTCCCTGGAAGAAGAGCTACTTTAACTCCTGGACCCTTCCTGGTTAAATAAAGGTTAAAAAATAAATAAATAAATAAAATAAAAAATATTAGCGAGTCACTTGCAGCCCATTCAGAAAGGAACAGCGACCCACCAGTTGGGAACCACTGCTGCAAATGACATACGACCTGCCCACACTGTGACTACCTTTAAATCTTGAGGCATGAACATACATTCTGCATTGAACATCCACAGACAGCTGTGGTCACGTGGATGCACATGAGGTTTGATTCATAGTACAATTGGGGGGGTCAGTGTCAGCGCCCTGCAGTCATTAAGAAGGGGAGGCGGAGTTACCGTCCTCCTGCTGCTGATATCAGGTGAAGTGGCTGCAGCTGGCTTGACTGCAGTGTTTCGAACTGGACTACAGTTTGGAACAAGAGTTTGGAGCTGCAGGAATGGGGATCTGTGTGGTTTTTGATAGCCAATTCAAATTTGACAAACAGATCAGTGCTGTTGTCAAAACTAGCTTTTTCCAGCTACGTCTTTTAGCCAAAACCAAGCCCTATTTCTCAGCTGCAGACTTTCATAACCACCAGATTAGACTATAACTCCCTTTATGTTGGCCTGGATCAGTCCTCCCTCAACCGTCTACAGCTCGTCCAGAACGCTGCTGCTCGCCTCCTCACAGGCAAGAAAAAGCGTGACCACATCACGCCAGTTTTAGCCTCCGTCCACTGGCTCCCGGTCCGTTTTTGCATTGATTTTAAACTTCTTTTAATTGTTTTTAAAGCCCTCAATGGTCTACCCCTCTGTACCTCTCTGAGCTCCTTTACCACCACACCCCAAACAGAACCTTAAGGTCTTCAGACCAACTACTGTTGGTGGTGCCAAAAACCAGACCAAAGTCTCGGTCTGGTGACAGAGCCTTCCCAGCAGCTGCCCCCAGGCTCTGGAACAGCCTCCCCCTTCACATTCGATCATCCCAGTCCCTAGAGACTTTTAAATCCTCCCTAAAAACCTTTCTCTCCCACCTGACATATCATTCAGCCTGAGCATGATGATCTCAAGTCTTCTTCTTCTTCTTCTTCTTCTTCTTCTTCTCCTGAGGAAATCATACTTCCCATGGGTGAAAACTCACCAAACTTTGCACAAAGGTCCAGTCTCATGTCAGATATCCTCAGCTGTAAACTCAAGCCAATAGTCCTGATGGTGGCGCTACAGCAAGCGTCTAAAGTTTAAAACTGAAAATTCATAACAAATCAACCATACGTGCTACAACTTCACAACTTTCATCAAACTGTAGAGCCCCAATACTGAAGAAACTTTTGTACATTTAAACCTATTAAAAATTATGAAGTTCATCACTCTGTTTTTTTCAAAAACTGTAAAACTTCTTAAACCTATCTCCTCCCACAATTTTTGCTCAATTGACACCAAACTTGCTACAGAGCATCTTCAGACTGTCCTACAAAAACTATGTTTCTCAGATTTTTGATTTATCAAAAATTGAGCCTACAGTGCATCAAAATGTTTGACTGTAAACGGTACTGTAAACATATACATGCAAATTCTTGCTAAATAAATCTTCAATGTTCATGAAAAAAATGACAAAATTCTAGAGTCATGGTAGATGATGTGTGGCAAATTTCAGAATTTTATCTCAAAAACTGAATTTTTGACAGCATTTTGAATTTTGCTCTAATGTGAACAATTGGAGTCAATGTAAAAATGGCAATTTTAAACATCAGTTTTTCACTTATGGAGCAAATCAATCATTGTTACAAACAAATTACCAACATCTCCATGCTGTCTAGATGCAATATGTGTATTTTCATATTTTTGTTTCGATAACTGAATTTTTTACAGTGGTTTGAAATCTGCTTTTCCATGCATGGACGGCTGCTAAACCTGCACGTCTGGCTTAGTCAGTTTGTGAAGCTACACATGAATTGTCACTGACTAATTAGCTCAGTGTGACAGAAATTGATTCTTAGTCTCAGAGGTTGTGAGTTCAAGCCTCAGCTGATGCAAAAGGCAGATTGTGTTGCTAAATTCCTAAATGTCTGCACTGTTTGCTCTGTTTTCTTATCGTTGTTTTCTACATCTATTCTATTTTTATTATTGATGTTGTTTTAAATGTGCTCTAGAAATAAATCCTGACTGGACTCTCACAGACGTGGGTGGATGACGACATTTACTTCACGTGGACCAAAGTGGACCCTCGCAGACACACAGATGCTGGAAACTCTTTACCCACCTGGCACTTACATCTTGATCTACCTTGTGTTTCTAATCCTATTCATTTCTTCTGCATCCTGTCTGTCCTAATGTTTTTTGCTGTATTTCCTGTTTGTCTAAATGCATTATGTAAAGCACCTTGAATTGTCTTTAATTATGAAATGAGCTGTATTAATAAATTTGCCTTTTTTTTTAGATTTGAGTCTTATCTTTTAATCGCACACCATTTATTTGCATACTAATAATTTGGTTTAAAGTTTACCAGTGTGTTTGCTGTTTTTTCAATGTACAATGTCATGTCAAATACTGTACAAAAATGGGTCAAATATATGGAATCCTTAGTTAATGTTACATGTTTCTGTTATTTTTTTTATATATATCTACTGGCCCAAAATATCAGAGTTTTAAGCTCTTAAATATCAGTCTTGGTATCAGCCTCCGAGGTCTATAATCAGTACTCTGCTTGCAAGCAAATGAGAGCTAATTGTGATGTAAACAGACTTGTTATATCAAGTGTTTATGCTTCCACATGAATAAAACATGAGTTATTAATGCAGGTCATTGACTAGTAGCTGTTCGCTACTTTACCACATTAAAAACAGACTAATGTTTGCAGCACATTAAATGTTTAACAACAATAACTCTCTCTAGTAATTATAATCCAGCCTGCTTTTAATCAAGGTCAGAGGACAAAAATATTACGCTCGTAGGAAACTGACAAAAGCGAGTGCAAAAAAAAAAGATGATAATTAAAAGATTATCTTTTTGAATGGCTGCTGGAGATGTAACTGATGAGCTGCAGGATTAGATTAGATGCGAGTTGATGGGGGTTACACAACAAACATTTACAACCCACAGTTAGGGAATGTCAAGTAATATCCTTCATGGCTGCCCACTGCACGGCTTCAGGGATTCAGCATGTTTGTCCAGAGCGTGTGAGGTGAGGGAAGGAGTGTTACCTCATCACTTCTGCTGGCCAGATTTTAAAGATAGTGCCATGAGCAAACATTTAACCTTCAAATCACAACCCTGATGTTACGAAATATGCCTAAAATTTGGGTAATAGTTACTCAAAGGCATGACTTAGTGGACAGTTAGTGGACAGTTCACCCCAAAATCAAAAATACACTCTTTTCCTCTTACCTGCAGTGCTGTTTACCAATCTAGATTGTTTTGGTGTGAGTGAGTGTTGGAGATCTCAGCTGAAGAGTTGTCTGCCTTCTCTCCAATATAATGGAACTAGATGGCACTCAGCTTGTGGTGCTCAAAATGCCAACAAAATTACAGCTAAAAAAAACCTCAACATCAATGTCTCTTTCCAGAAACCATGACCTGGTTACTCAAGATAATCCACAGACCTTGTTGTGAGCAGTTTCATGTAGGAACTATTTTCTTTCTGATGAACTACATCTTTGCGCAGAGGAAGGCATGCTACTACTGCTAGCTCATCTAGCACCACGGAGTGAGCTAACGTTACAGCGAGGACGCCATTAATCCTTGTGTCTCTTGCTGTCACAAGCCCCTCTTCCATGAGTAGATGTACGCATTCTTGCAACCTGACATGTAATAACTGAAAAGGTTCAGGAGGAGCGATATATAACTAATTAACACTAGGTTTATCACATGGCTCTAAGTGATTATTATGTCACGGGTACCTCTGTAGAAAGCGAGGGTACGTCTGTCTGTAGGCGAAGCCAGCACGCCGCACTCTGACGTTCTCCAGCAGCCCGAGGTACTCCACCTGGTGACGGCAGCGCTCCTGCTCGAAGAGTAGAGGGGACTTGACATCGTTGGGTTTGATGCAGCGAACATAGTAGGGTTCCTACAGAGGGAG
The DNA here is from genome assembly GCF_006386435.1 of Epinephelus moara. Taxonomy (NCBI): domain Eukaryota; kingdom Metazoa; phylum Chordata; class Actinopteri; order Perciformes; family Serranidae; genus Epinephelus; species Epinephelus moara. The sequence continues at coordinate 6,094,619 of NC_065518.1, read as the reverse complement.
ACAGTGTGTTAACCACTGGACATGTATCTAACATGAATTCAGCATGCAAGACCCTGTGCAGAGAATCTCTGAGGCTGCATGAAAGCTATTTCAGAATTTGGAAGTTGGAAAATAATTGCTTAAATTTGTTCAGCCTGAACTACAGCCTTGGATGCAATGCTTGTCAAACGGTTTATCCGTCCTGACTCCTCACCTTGGAGGCCAGGTTCTCCACCAACGAGATCATAGAGTTTTTAAAGAGCGTTGCAGCTGTCAGTGGTCGTTTGGTGACCTCAGTGATGCTCAGTTTGCCCTCGGGCCACATCCCCTTCAGTACTGGGTTAGAACTGGAAACAAGAAAGATACAGGTGTGTAAGTAGACATAACAACACTTAAATGACTACTGAGCACAATTCTGTGGTTTTGGCCATCTAACATTCATCAGGCATTGTGAAAGAGGTTTGTTCCAAGTTTTCAAGTACAAACACTTTAACCTCTTGAGACCCCAGCTTTTGTTTGGTGTGAATTTTTATTTGTCCTGGCTATTTGGGATGAGAAGGACCTGATAAGTGTAAAAAATGAAGCTTTGTTGTTGAACAGTGAGTAGGTTTTGGAGAAAATTATGTCCTCATGTGGGAACAATGAATTAATTTTAAATAGTCACAAGTGTGTAAATCAAAAACCACCTTTTTTCCATAACAAAAACAAGACCATGACGAGCTAAAAACAGATCTTGATAATTAAAACTAAGATGAAATCATAGGGCTGGGCAATAAATCGATTTTATCGATTAATTCAAATTTGTAGTTTAGGTCGATTTGTTTTAATGAAAATCGAGTTTCTCTTCAACATCCGCCACTGACGCTCCCCACTGGGCTCCCGTAGTTCAGAGTGGGCTCACCCCTCCCACCCCCGCGCGCTTGATACACAAACATCATGGCAGCGAGAGGGGAAGAACTCGTACCCAAGAAAGGGAAGGAGTTCGGTTTTGTGGCGTCAGACACAGAATAAACAGCACCCTGCTGCAAAGTGTGTTTGTAGGCTGTTGCTCCCCAGGGTAGCAGTACTACCAATTTACTGCAGCACCTCAAACAGAGGCATGCTGCCGAGTGGGAGAGGTGTTGCTCCCTACGAAAATATCCCTATTCAAGTGCTTGAATTTGTTATTTACGTGACAATGCCTGAACGCAACACAGGCTCCTCTACATAGACCTGTGTGTGTGTGGTCGGTGCCGTGCTGCAGGTTCGGGCCAGGCTCGGTTATAATTGTCTCGGACTCAGGAAAATGCGTCCCGGGACAATATAATGGTAGGGGAAACACTGCTGTATGATGGGAAAGGGGCCCGGTGGAAAGCGATCACGGATGCAGTCGCGATGTATCTTGCAAGAGACATGGTGCCCATACTTACCGTGGAAAAGCCGGGGTTTATTCACATGCTGAAAGTTTTGGAGCCCAGGTACGTGCTACCAGGCCGCAGATATTTCTCTGAAAATTGATTTTAAGTAGAGGGGGAAAATCGATTTAAATCGTGAATCGGATTTGTTGTGAAAAAATCTGAGATTTTTTTTTGTTGGCCATATCGCCCAGCCCTACGAAATTGATGTTTTATTTTCATTGATGAGACGAGACGTGATGAACATGTCAGTGGTTGACTATCGGAAATTGAAAGCCGTGAACAGCCGTGCTCGTAATTATCTTCAATTTTGACTAACTGACAGTTTTATCTTGTTACTGTTGCTAAAATTGGTAAAAATCTTTATTCCATATCAAACAACAAACATTATAAAACATAAATAAACAAGTTTCATCCATCAAATTTGTTCAGGTTTTGTCCCTGAGTTTGTGTCAGGATCAGCTGTAGACTGACTTGGCAGAGATAGCCATCATCTTGTTTTTAAATGGATTAGCGTGCTGTGCTTTTGCTAAAACTAGATGGAGCAATAAAGTGTCCACTGACAAGGACAACAGGTCTGAGTTAAGCAGAGTGAAGTTTTAGGTCAAGCAATCCCAACGTGTAATGTCCTCATATGAGAACGCAGGATCGTAGATGGTTTTGGGGCACAAGACTGCTACCTTGCACAATTTGTATTTCACTTTAGACTCTGGATACACTAAACCAGGAAAAGGTGTTTCCATTAGGTCATTAGGACCCACGTTAAAACACATTTGGATGCTATCCAAACATGTTGCTTTTGACCTGAGTGAAGAGCATCATAAAATGCACATTAGACAGGTCGGGAATTACTAGACCTCACATTTATATTCAGCAGAGGAAAAACGCCAGAGGGTTGGAGGAGAGGAGGAGGATGAGAGCCAGCTGAGAGGAGATTAGCTGTACTAGTCCTGTGCTGTTCTGTCTGGAGGGGTGTCATGTAATCAAAGTGCTGCAAGGAGTACAGTGAATACAGTGTGTGGAGGTGATTGAAGAGGTGTGTATTACTTTGTGTGAGCGCGTGTGTGTGTGTTACCTGTTGTATAGCAGTCTCTTGAAATCTTGGAACAGAGTGTCTTTGTTCTTATCAATAAAACCCACCACTGAGTACCTGTGAAGAGAGGGAGGAAGGTAAATGCACATACTTTGCTGCTTACTGTTGTTAGCCGGTAGCATCATAACTACATGATTACTTTAACCTTTACTTACAGATAACTCTGAATCATCCTGCAACTACCAATTTACCCTCAGTGGCCACTTTATTAGATACACTGCTCTGACACTGGCCCCAGAACAGTCTGAATTCTTTGCAGCATGGATACAACAAGGTGCTGCTTCGTGTTGACGTGACAGCATCGAGCAGTCGATGCAGATCTGTCAGCTGCACATTCATGCAGTGAATCTCCTGCTCCACCACATCCTAAAAGTGCTGCTTTATTAGAGATCTGGCGTCTGTGGAGGCCAGTGGAGTAACATGAACCCATTGTCATTGGTAGACGTAGATTGAGATGAGAGTGCGTTTTGAGATGGTGCTTTATCCTGCTGGACGCAGCCACTAGAAGATGGGCAGACTGTGAACACAAAGGATGCACATGGCAACCAACAGTACTCAGGCTGAGGCATTCAAACCACGCTCAGTATCAGTACTTTGGTATTTTTCAATCTGGACCCTGTTTTCCATGTTTTTTTGTAACTAATGCGAACAACAGTTTTTGAAACTGGGCCGGTGGTGAGTGAGAGGGCTGCAGATACAGTAGCAGCTGCGACACAGGCTACAATGAAACCACATGGGGCACATAGGGATGCATGGATCGGATATCTGGATCGAATATCGGCCCTGATATCATCAAAATAGATGGATCAGGTATTGGGAAATGCAGCCTATACCTGAGGCGATCCTTTCCCTTTAAATCTATTGCAACACGAGCTACGTCATACGTCATAGAGTGAAAGAGAGAATCTGCTGTGTGGAGATATTTCACACTATTTCAACTGCTGTTGCACAATTGTTTATTTTTGTTAAGTAAATAGTTCATCATTGCATTAATGCTTCATCTTATTTCATTTGATCTTAGGAAAGAACTGTGTAGTCATCAATGCCTGATGCCTCTAGTCTTTTCTGTTCTACATGTAAAGGCTTTAGCTTTTTAGGTCAACCATGGTATCGGATTGGTATCGGGTATCGGCTGATACTCAAAGCCACAGCATCGGGATCGGGATTGAAACTGAAAAACCTGGATCGGTGCATCTCTAGGGGCACATACGTCAATGTACATCCAATGGAAGTGCTTGTTTTTGCCACAGGCAGGCTCAGATTGTTATTCTAAGTGTGTGACAACTTGATGGAAAGGATCCCTACAGAGATAGAGCTTTGTGTTAAAGAGTAAGATCCTGTTTGTTCAACCAGAAACAGCCCCGAAATCGCCATCGCCAAACTCACCAGACTCCATTCAAATAATCAGGAATTTTAGCATGTATAGAGTCGGCGTATTTTCACATCTAACTGGGTGAATTAGGGGTTTATTTTAACCCGACCACTGTTGGAGATTGTTGGAACAGTGGAAAGGCAAACCAAGACTGTTTCTGCAAGTTTTATTTTGCTTCTGTCGCCTCTAAATGAAGTGTGCTTTACGATGATAAAATTACTGTTTATTTAAATGAAGTCTGGTGGGTTTGGCGATAGCGAACAAAATGGTTGATCAAAAAGGGTCTTACTCTTTAACAAAACGAACTATCTCTGTAGGGATCCTTTCCACAAAGTTGTCAGACACTGAGAATGATAAACTGAGCCTGTCAGTGGCAAAAACTTTAACACTTTATGTGGACGTGCAGCCCTGAGTGGTTCCATTGCAGCCTGTTTACCCCCTCGCTCAATACTAATTTCAAAAAAGTTGTTCTAAGTAGTCACTTGGACACAAAAACATGGCAAAATAGAGTCCAGGGTTAAAAAAAAAAAAATCAAAGTAATCTTTTAAGGTTGTGCCAAGAAGATGTCCCCCACACTGAATCACAGGCAGGATGGAGCCTTGCTGATGTACTCAAGCAGGGTTGTTTGAGTACATCAGCGGTTTCCGAGATACTTTAACCACCTCATCATCAAAGTCATTTACATCTCATTTATTCTCCATTCTGATCTTCGGTCTGAACAACAGCTGAATCTCCTGACCAGGTCTGAGCTCAGTCAATCAAGCGATAATGAGCAGGTGTACCTAATAAAGTGGCCACTGGTTGTATAAACTGTGGTGTGATCTAAATATAAGCCCATCCTTACAGCCCGTGTCAATATACACTTGAATTTAATGTGAGCTGTTAAGTGATGAACCTGCTATAAATAGCAGCGCTGTTCTGCGGCATGCTGGGAGATGTGTGCGGCACTCTGCCTCCTGCCTGGTCTAAGTGGCTCAGGGATCAATCAGGCCTGCCAGTCAGGCTCCTCTGCCTGAGCCCTCCCCTGGGTGGCAGACACTTAGCCCTCACAAATGGGCTCAACACGTTTCCCTGAGAGCACTTTTTGGGGGCTTAGTGTGTGTGATTTATTCATTTGAATGGTGTCCACACCATTGGAAAGTGCTGCTGTCATTTTGTGGGACGTCAGGCAATGAAGATGTCATTTAAATGTTCGAGTGTGCACAGTGTGTGTGTGTGTGTATGTGCATGCAAGTGTGTGTGTTTCTGCGTCCTTATGTTTTGAATGTGAAGCAGGGGCAAATTGCTGGCTGTTCCAAACAGAGGGTTATTTTTGATGCATTTCAGCTGTTTTATTTCACGACTGCAGATTACAATGGGATCTTTTTTAGTCCAATGATTCATCACGCCTGTGTGCCTGCTTTAAATTAGCACCCAGGCTGAGTAAAACTCTTCTCATGAGGGGAATTATCAAGAAATGAATGTGCATGAAATAATCTTTCAATTATTCCTCATTCACACTGATCAAGAGCAATCTACATGGGTTATTAAATGTTGTGCGTTCTGTTTGCAGAAAATTCAAATTAATTATTTAGTTTGCATTAATGTGTGACTTTGGTGAATCTGAACTAACCCTTTCAAAAGCAAAGGTCACACAATAGCAAAAAAAAAAATGTATTGGTCGAGGCAGTGTTGACCATCAGCTCCTGTGATCAGCAATGCTGAATCACTGTTTTTCTCAAGCCTACTTCTTCAAACTGAAGGCGTGCTGACTAAAATCTACTGTTAGTAATTTATTCTCTATGGATACCCCATACAACCCCACTTCAAAAACTCTGAACTATCCCTTTAGCCCTTTATGACCTACCATAGGACAAGTCTGCCAGAGCACATCTTTACATTTTTACATGCTGTAGTGCCATTTTTGGAGCAATTTAATGTGCTTTACATCAATACAACCCTTAAATCCCAAATTTTATTAATATGTATGGATATATATATATTTTACACATATTTTGTGTGCTCTGGGACACAATGAATGCATGATATGTTAGTGTAACTCCTCTGGTTTTATATGCAAAAAGAATTATTGCTCAACTCCTCTGGTTTTATATGCAAAAAGAATTATTGCTCTATCTTATTTGGTTGCAATTCTACCGGCATTTAAAAATAGATAAGCAAATGGGATCGCGGGCGCTCCTGTAGGTATTTAAGAGCTATGATAAAGTGTGCTGTGTTCTCACACTGTGGGTGACTGATATTGGTTCAATAAGTTTTGCATGTGGATATAAAACCACAGAAATCTACCTATTCTTTGAGCCTGGAGTCTGAACAGATGACAGTTTTATTTGTGCAGAGAAACGGAAGTTCCCCATATGTGTTTTTATATTTATAATAATTGACCTAAAGCATTACTGTACATAAACTAAAGGGTCAAAGGAGTGATGTATTCCTTCTCAGAAAGTAACTGCATGGTGGCAAATATTCATATACAGTGGGTTGAATAGATCTGGGATATGAAAAGAATATTTGGCCAACATCTAGTCATAGAGTGTGAATGAGTGGTGCTCCCACATCTCCAAACAACCGTCGAGTTTCATTCAGGAACCCAAACTCCCATCTGCTCCTGAAGCGGCCAAAAGTACAAGCCTGTGGTTTCAGTAGGCAGCTCTGAGGCATGAATATGTAAAAATGTACAAATGTGGGAAAAGGAGCATGAATCACCGGTAAAAGCTTTTCCTGAATAAATAAAACCTTAAGACACTTACACCACATCTCCTGCGTAGTGCCTGATGCGAAAGTCTCTGTCAAACTCCAAACTCTTGTCGGTCGGTGAGAGCTGCAGAGAGGCAGAAAAACAGAGAGCAGAGTGAGTTATACTAAAGGGCATCTCAGAACAAAGTATTAAAAGACCAAAGGAGTATTAACTGTGTACTTTTTCTGCCTCTTCAGACCAAATTAAAAGACGTTCTGCCTCCACTACATGTTGTCTCGCTGCTCTTTGTTCTGAATAAACAACGTCCAACCATGAAAGTAACCAACGTCTTTCTGATAACATATAAGGAGCAGTTGTTTTGCTGCTGTCAGACCTGTGAGATTCACTCTTTGTTCTAACCATGATAAATTATGCAGAGAATCATCATCTGGTTTCTGAATGTTGACCATTAAAGTTAATAGTGTTGTTTATATGGATGAAACCAAGTGCATTCAATGCAGAGACCTAATGATAGATGAATGCAGTTGCATGCAGAAGTTTAGGCAACATTGGTCAAATTTTTATGTACGGTGAATACTTAAGTACTAGTCCATACCCATTGAGTACAGCATACCATACTATGACTTAGTCATACCAAAAATTAGACAAACAACAACAACATTGGTCCACAGGGGGAGCCACAGTCATCGGTCGCATTTTAGCCATTTTGAAGCATTTTTCTGTTGTTATAGTGCCACCCAGTTGCCAATTAGAGTTAAATTTCTCCAG
>NC_065518.1:6022880-6087119 GCF_006386435.1 Epinephelus moara | reverse complement strand
TTGATGTAATATTGCTTCATTCACATCCTCCCATGACCCTCTACCACTGTGCCAAATTTCACATGGATTGACCAAGTCAGTGAGGAGAAAAACGTAGAACAGACACACACAGATAAACTGATCTCCAAAAGGCATGAAGTTAAAGTTGACACGGCTTCAATATTTTAAGCAAGATTACTTTTTAATTTCAATCTTTTACAGTTTCAAAATAACAAAAAAGGAAAAGGGCCTGAAGCAAAAGTTTGGGCCCCCTGCATGGACAGTACTTAATAGCGCCCTCTTTGCCAAGTGCTTCTAGATGCTTTTTATAACCAGCTGAGAGTCGTTCAGTTCTTGTTTTTTGGAGGATTTTCACCCACTCCTCATTGCAAAGGCTTCTAGGTCTGTGAGATTCTTGGGCCGTCCTCATGCACTGCTCTTTTGAGGTCTATCCACAGATTTTCAATCATGTTTAGGTCGGGGGACTGTGAGGGCCTCGATTAAACCTTCAGCTTGCTCCTCTTGAGGTAGTCAGTTGTGGATTTCGAGGCGTGTTAAGGATCGTTGTTCTGTTGTAGAGCCATCCTCTCTTCATCTTCAGCTTTTTTACATTTGCTGCTTCCAGAATCCGCTGGAATGTAACTGAATCCATTCTTCCCTCTACCTGTGAAATATTCCTGTGCCACTGGCTGCAACACAGGCCCAAAGCATGATCCATCCACCCCCGTGTTTAACAGTTGGACAGGTGTGTAGTGCAGCTTTCCCACATCAAGGCAGTTTGGGTAAAGCATCCATCCTGGAAATTTCTTCTAAAAATTGATTATCAAACAGACTGTCCACCTCTTTAAGCAGCCCTTTTGTTATGTCTCTATACAGGTCAAACCAAAGTGCTCAGTGTGATTTGCTTAAACTGCAAAAGCTACTGCAACAGCAGATGCAGTGATGCGGAAAACACCAACACTGTCAGGGTGGATAAAGTCTCACAGAAAAGAGGAGGGGAACATGGAGAGCCAGAGAGAGTAAGACAGGAAGGAACGTGCACAACGTGATGAATAAAATCCAAGAATGGGCCAAGAGACGGTGAGACAAGGACTGAGGAAGAGGAGGAGAGATGAATGTAGCGTGATGGGAAGAGACAGCGCGAGCAAAAAGAGAGTGTGAAAGTGTGTGTGCGATAGTGATGCCTGTATGTAGGCCAGCTAGCAGGAGAGCAGGGAGAGAAACATGAATGGAAATGCAGAGGGGTCCGTCACAGCTTCTGATGAGCATGATTAGGCTTCCTGTTTCATCCGCAAAGCTGCCAGTGACAAGTTTGACGTGACGTGTTGTGAAGAGTAAAGTTGTGTAAGTTTGGAATTCTCTCAAAGTATTATGCTGACATCAGAGATTGGAGGGAGACAGGAGTGGAGAGAAGTATCCTGCACTCTCACAACAATCCCACAGAGAGAAGTGATTAGCATATAAGAGCAGAGGGCTACAAGAGTGCGAGAAGCAGCGAGATTACAGCGAATGATGACTCGGGGAAAAAAAGACTGATGTCTAAATGGATAAACAGATACGTTACAAAAGCTAAAAGCATGTGGACATCCCTGTGCACCTTTGCTCCATTTAAAGACCTGGTTAAATGAAACATACATTCCTCAATTTTAATCCTGTGTCCCTGTGTTAAGTTATCATTTATCTCTAGTTATATGCCAAATATATCCGATTTTTCTTCATTAAAATCCCCGTCTTTTCCCCTTCTGTAAAACCAGATAAAATGGTTTCAAATGTTTGATGACTCATCATGCACTCAGCGGTGTTTACAAAAGTCCACATGAGACTTTGGGCGACTAGCTAAATAGCTACACCGGTCATATAATACCGCACTTCCCTAATAAAGAAGTAAAGCTGTCCTACATTAGTTAACTTTCATTTAAATAATACAAATTATTTAAAGCACACATTACCTTGACTTTGCATGTGGGGTACTGCATGCAAAGGCCTTATTGCCTTACGCACGTGGCAAGTGGAGGTTACAGCCATCAGTCAGCTGTAGCACAGGTTGTCAGATTCAGTTAGATTCTGTGATGCTGCACTGGTGTTGCGCGTACTAAAACACCACGGTACATATGATACCATAATGTTGGAGTACTGTAGTACTGTGGTACCTCACTGTGCCACTACTGTGGGATAAGTTCAAAGTCCAATCACAAGAGGGTGAGTGTCCATGCGCTGTCCAATAACGGTGCGCGCTGGCCACCTGGCACTCAATATGCTGCTGCAGTGGTTTGTTTTCCAGTGACATTTCAGGTATTAGCTGAGCTACTGAGTCTCTTTAAGCAGTGAAAGTTATTATTTATTTCTTTTTACTTTCAGGTTAGATTTGTTTATATATGCTACAGTGATTTGTTTTCCACAGAGCTCTACGGTGTGAGCATTTTACTCGCATTTGCGACTAAAAATATTTTTGTGCGAGCAAAAGAAACCATTCAGGAGCATGCTGTGCCAGTACAGATTTCAACCAGCAGCAGAAACGAAAGGCGAATCCTGCTGGTTGTGGGTTGAACGGGGGTCACAGTATTCCTGTCAAATACGGCGGCCATAGTGCTCCGCAGCGCAAGATAACGGATTACCGGCGACTGAGAAGCCCGGCTACAGGTCCAATAATTTCCTCTTCGTTGGTGTCATGACTGCCTGGTAGATTCTATTTATCACTTTAAAAAAGAGCCAGGCTTGCTGCGTCCTGATTCCAGCTCCACACTACAACATGACATTCACCAATCATTCCAACTCGCTTTTGGAAAGAGAGCAAATAAGCAAATCACCCAAAATGTGGACGTATTTCTCCTCAGCTAGAGCACACAATTATATTTTACACAATAGCACCAACTTGTGCAACAGTCTGGCAAAGGCAGTCCTGTTTCAGCATGACAATGGCCCCGTGCACAAGCCAGCTGTCTGCCACAAGTCTGACCCCTGATCCTCACTGTGGGAGTTGAAAAAGGCAAAGTATGAGATTGCCAAACGGAGCGATGTATGGTGGGCAGTAACCGGGAATCAAGCTGGCTAAAAGCGCTCTGGTGAAACATGGCGGGCGGGGTGGGATAACAATGACTACAAAAACAACCACAATGACTTTACAGCATCAGGGCTTGAGGTCGATAGGTGAAGCAGCCCAAGACAGAAAGCAGTGGAGAAGAACTGTGCTCCACTAGGCGAGAAAGAGTTTAAGTCAAGTAAGTGGCAAGCCAACTCCATAAGGAAATGTTTTCCGAGTTAGGTGTGGAAAAACTTGACTGGTCTGCATAGATCCAACACCACTGTGATGAACTGGAACGCTCACTAATGCTCTTGTGGCCGAATGGGAGCAAATCCCTGCAGCCAGGTTTCAAAATCTTGGAGAGGTCTTTGCAGAGGAGCGGAGGCTGATATATCTACAGATTAATGCACGTGGTTTTAGAATGAGGTGCAAAGATATACATTCACCGGCCACTTTATTACGCACACCTTACTAGTACTGGGTTGGACCCCTTTTACCTTCAGAATTCTTGGTGTCATAGATTCAACAAGGTGCTGGAAACATTCCTCACAGATTTTGGTCCATATTGACATAATGACATCACACAGTTGCTGCAGATTTGTCGGCTGCACATCCATGATGAGAATCTCCCGTTCCAGCACATCCCAAAGGTGCTCTATTGGACTGAGATCTGGTGACTGTGGAGGCCATTGGAGTACAGTGAACTCATTGTCATGTTTGAGATGATGTGAGCTTTGTGACATGGTGCGTTATCCTGCTGGAAGTAGCCATCAGAAGATGGGTACACTGTGGTCATAAAGGGATGGACACGGTCAGCAACAATACTCAGGTAGGCTGTGGTGTTTAAACCATGCTCAGTTGGTACTAAGAAAATCTCCCCCACACCATTACACCACCAGCAGCAGCCTGAAGCGTTGATACAAGGCAGGATGGATCCATGCTTCCATCTGAATGTGGTTTTTCCAATCTTCTATTGTCCAGTTTTGGTGAGAAAACCCGTGTGAATTGTAGCCTCAGTTTCCTGTTGTTAGCTGACAGGAGTGGCACCTGGTGTGGTCTTCTGCTGCTGTAGCCCATCTGCTTCAAGGTTGGACAAGGTGTTGTTGCTTCAGAGATGGTCTTCTGCACACCTTGGTTGTAACCAGTGCTTATTTGACTTCCTGTTGCCTTTCTATCATCTTGAACCAGTCTGGCCATTCTCCTCTGACCTCTGGCATCAACAAGGCATTTTGGCTCACTGGATATTTTCTCTTTTTGGGACCATCCTCTGTAAACCCTAGAGATGGCTGTGTGTGAAAATCCCAGTCAATACTCAGACCAGCCCGTCTGGCACCAACAACCATGCCACGTTCAAAGTCACTTAAATCACCCTTCTTCCTCATTCTGATGCTCAGTTTGAACTTCAGCAGCTCGTCTTCACCATGTCTACATGACTAAATGCATTGAGTTGCTGCCACGTGATTGGCTGATTAGCTATTTGCGTTAACAAGCAGTTGAACAGGTGTACCCAATAAAGTGGCTGGTGAGTATGTGTGTAATGTGTGGTTGTCCACATAGTTTTGGCCCTGCAGTGTACCCAGAGTTGCAGCAAAGGTGGACAGTGGGCTGGAGGAACAGAAGGGAAGCAATAAAGAAAAACACAGCCATCAAATAAAACTTTTACAGCCACATAGCCGTCTACCTCGATGCTATTCCCGTCAGCAGAGCCAACACAGAATGTTCCATTACTTTGGGTCTTTGTGAAAATGTTGAATGACTCATCGGAGAATCAGACACACACACACCCGCTCAGAGACACACACGCACCCACTCTCAGACAATCAGACAGACAGACAATGAAAGAAGGAACAATCCCGTATGAGAGGAAATATCGCAAACACAATAAAAGCCTTGCAGAAACAGAAAGATTTCAATCAGAGAGCTGAATGAATCAGTCAGCCTTGATTCAGATCCAAAGCCCGAATCAAAACCACACAGGGCCGCACCATGAGAAGAGAAACTCCTCAGTGAAATCACAAAACTATTTACCTCCCTGGCACTTCAGAAATCCACTGAAGCATTGAAGTGCGTCCAGTAATATTCTCTTAAGTTTTTATCGCCAATAGTAATGAGCTCAGCAAACAAAGAAAAGAACAGGTTATTAAACAGGATTATTTAATGTGGACACTTAGCAACACTTTCTGTAATTTAGAGCTTTAGAGCTCCAAACACTATTCCAATAAAGTCTTAATTTCAAGCCTGTGTGGAGATTGGACTGTCTCAAGATTAGGAGATAATCTATTTGCACAAAAACACACACACACACACACATTTTCAGGGGATAAATACAAACAACACTTGCAGGAAACAAACACATGAAAGCACACAGACAAACACACACCAAGCAGAGAGACAAACAGATGCACTATCAGACAGACAGCCTGCATCTGCTGGAAGCCGCACTGCCCCTCATCCATCACAATCAGTTACACTCCAACACACGCACACACACACGCACACACACTGTACACACACTTAACCAGACACACATCTTGGCAGCATTATTATTAGCACCTCCTCTGTGTTTGGGATCCAGCCTGGTGTTAAGACCGAGGGTGTGATGGTGATGGTTGTGTGTGTGTGTGTTTGGGGAGGGAGGGCAAACAAATAGAAGCAGAACAAGGTCAGAATGGATGAGGAGGGGAGGAGTGTGAGGATGAGCCAACAGGCCAGAGAGACACTTTTCTAAAAGGAAATAATCATGACCATCATCAATAGATCATTTTACTACTTATACGACAGCACTGGCTCCTCAGAGATACTGTAACATAAAGCATAGACACAATTATTCCAGGACACACTGGCAGATGTTGTTTTTAGTCTTGAAATAAGTAGACGATTCATCTCTAAAATTTAAAAGACAAAAATGTATTTTATTATTATATATAAGGTGGCGGTGTATTTTTCTGCAGAGACTCCGCCCTTTGCCTGTGTTTTCTAATTTTATTTTCATTTTTTGTACACGTTTATGGGCGTTTCCCCCCAAGTGAGGCTGTGGCTTTATAAAAAAGGTGGCAACCAGGCGCCAGACCATAAACAGCAGGCATTGAAGAGACACAGCGCCAAAAAAAACCCTCAAATATAGCATGTAAATCTGGGGTTGGCTTTTACGTTCCCTTTCACTGGCGAGCATGTTCATGTGCGTAGTACACATCTAAGCAAAAATGCCAAAAAATTTGCTGGTTGCAGCTTCTTTAATGTTAAATTTTGTTTTAAATCACTGTAAATTCAACATCTCTTGTTTATGGACATTTGGATGGACAAAAAAAAGCAATTAAAACATCATTTTGGACAATTTGCATTTTTTTTTGACATTTTAAAGACAAATTAATCAGTGAAACTGATATTGAAAATAATTATTAGTTTTAATCCTTATTGTTTTCTACATTTGCATTGATGTTTATGTCATTTATGTTGCCACTGCACATGTCTTTGATGAGAACACTTTGATCAATATATGCAAAACCAAAGACATTCTTGAGAGGGGGATGGATCAAGATGGGTATCCTGCTAATCAATTTTTAAATGGTAATCTCACCTTAGAAGAAGTTGCAAGAGTTATTGATAAAGCAAAAAATGGAAAAGCAGCAGGAGTAGAGGGCCTCTATAATGAAGTACTTAAAACTCCTAAGGTTTTGCCTGTGTTGTTTAGTTTATTCCAGACATGTTTTTCATACAGTGTTGTTCCATCTCTCTGGTATAAATCTATTATCAAACCAATACCTACCCGAGAGTCCCTTTAAACTATAGAGGTATAAGTCTCATGAGCACGGTTTAGAAAATATATTCATGTATTCTTAACTATAGGCTTTCGCAGTATTTGGAGATGTCTGACTTACTTGTCGAGGAACAGAATGGTTTTAGGAAGCACAGGTCCTGTATTGATCATATCTATACAGTGACCACAGTTATTAGGGCAAGAATTCAAGAGAAAAAACCGACTTATGCGTGCTTTATAGACTTCCAAAAGGCTTTCGATTGGGTTAATAGAGATTTACTTTTCTTTAAACTAATCCAGTATGGTGTTGATGGAAAATTTTATAAAGCCATAAAGTCATTATATCAGGCTCCTACAGCGTGTGTCCAAGTGAATGACTCGACTACAGGTTGGTTCCCAACACCATACGGAGTGAAGCAGGGAGATGGACTATCTCCCACTCCTTTTGCCATATTTGTAAATGATTTAGCCCTAGAGATTAAAGACTCTGGACTAGGTGTAACTCTGGACGATGTTGTTTTGGGTTGTTTACTTTATGCGGATGATTTAATTCTTCTGGCAGAGTCAGGAGACTCCTTACAGAAGATGTTGAATGTTGTTCATCTCTGGTGCTCTAAATGGAGGCTTGTGTTCAACCAGACTAAAACCCAGATTATGCACTTCAGAAAAAAGGGTACTGCAAGGTCCCCACAGAACTTCTTACAGGGTGATATGCCTTTGGAATTTACTGATTCTTATAGATACCTGGGCTTTACTTTGGATGAATTCATGTCTTATGATGTGGGGACTGGAATACTTGCAGACTCTGGGGGAAGAGCTGTAGGGTCAATAATTAGTAAAATGAAATTCTGTAAAGATATTGGTTACTCCACATTCTTGCAGCTTTATGAAGCTTGTGTATGTCCAATTCTCATTCATGCAGCTGGAGTATGGGGTAACAAGGATGCTAAAAAAGTAAATTCTATTCAGAACAGGGCCATAAGATGTTTCCTCGGGGTACATACATTTGCCCCCATTCTTGCAATACAGGGAGATATGGGGTGGGAGCCTATGGAAATTAAACAAAAGGGAGAAATGATACGGCTGTGGAGTCGCTTTATTAATATGCCAGAGAGTAGATTAACAAAAAGGGTTTTCAACTGGGATAAGGCTCACAGTCACCCCTGGACAAAGGAAATTCTTTGTATTTTTAGGGAGGTTGACCTTGCGTACATTTTTCATAACACGCTCTGTTGTAACGTCAATATGTTGAAACAAAAGTTAATTCTCCAGTATAAAGAGAAATGGTTAAATCACATATGGCTAAAGCCCAAGCTTAGATCATATGCTCAAATGAAGCAGAGTTTTGGCCCTGAACCCTACGTTACTTCCTTTCTAACCAGAAGCCAGAGGTCACTGTGTGCTCAGCTGAGAGCTGGTATCCTACCCCTCGCTATTGAAGTGGGGCGGTTCACTGCGGTACCTGAAGACAATAGGATATGTAATGTCTGTGATCTGAAAGAGGTTGAAAATGAATTTCATTTTATGTTTTATTGTTCACAGTATGAGGACTTAAGGGTTCCCTTGTTTGATGAAATGCAAAAACAAAAAGCTGATTTATTTTGGGCGGATGATGGTCAGAAGTTGGAGTGGTTATTTAAGACTGAGGTTTTTAAGACTGCTAATTTTATTTTCAAAGCCTGGAATAGAAGGCAATCCTTGCTCTTTAAGTGAGATGTATCAATGGATTAGATTAGGGTTCACTGTCCTAATCATGAGGACTGTTGTGTTTACGTTCTACTATTGTACATCTGTATTATTGTACATTTGTTTTGTATCTTGGTTGTTTCCAACTTGTATGTTTGATCATTGTTTCTGTTTTTGAGATAAAGTGTCTTATAAGCCCATAAGGGCTGGGCTTCGTTGAAGCATGACACTTAAATAAAGAAATCAAATCAAATCAAAATCAAATGTAGTCTGTGCTTGTTAGAAGAGTTTTAGAGCCTTTTGGAAACTTTTATTCACATAAAGTTGTACGTTTTTGTTTAAAAAAAAAAACTTCAAAAAAACCCCAAGTAAAAAAATGTGTCCTTATTTTCATGGCTGTGTATTCCCCTCTTCATTTACAAAAAAAATGCTCAAGGAAATTAAAAAGGAAACATATAAAATAGCAAATATATTAGTATAGCGAAATCTCAACAAAAGTTTATTGTTGGTATTATTACCAGAAATCTGTTCTTGCCTTAAGTTCAATAAAACAGAAACTTAACAGGACAGTTCGCCCTGAAGTCTGCAGAGTGTTGGAGATATCGGCCGTAGAGATGTCTGCCTTCTCTCCCGTATAACGAAACTAGATGGCATCGACTCATGGACGAGAGGCCTGTGCTCATGAGCTGTAACGTTAGCAGCTCAGCGGTGCTAAGTGAGCTGGCAGTATATGCGAGCTTCCTCCTGCGTGGTGATACGGTTGGAGAGTGTAGTTGGATAGAAAGAGTTATATCACTCTGCAACTCACACCAAAACAATCAAGACTGATAAACAGCGCTACAGGTAAGAGGAAAAATATGTATTTTTGATTTTGGGGTGAACTGTCCCTTTAATGGTGGCCTGTCCAAACCCTGACACCAGCAGCTGAAATCAGTGCATGGAGAAAACAAATAAATTGCTCCTTTTAAAAATAACTGTAGAGCAACACACTTCACCCTCAGTTGTTGTGAAAATGCTCGTGATGCTAATTCAGGCAGTGAAACACAGTGATTATGCCGAGCAGCTTCAGGCGCACCACTTCATGAATGTAAAGCAGACACGGTGCAGAGAAAGAGCAAACTCAGCAAGCTTTGCCAGGACCAACAAAAACTTACACGACAAAATACCAGCAGCATGATTATTTTTCAGATTAATAGTTTGGCCTCTTAAAATGTGAGACCACAGTGGAAAACGCTGCGTTTCACAGTCTCCTAAAGCTCTAAAGGTGATCATGATCATCAGGTTGCAACGGTCCAAACGTAGAGATTTCCAGTTTACAACATGTAAGATGAAGACAAGCAGACAATCTTATGAGAATCTGTAACCAAGGTTTTCTTTAAAAATACTTAAATTATTAGTCAATTATCAAAAAGTTGCTGATTTTCTTCAGTTGATCAGTTAATCCATTAACCAAATAATGTGTTCAGCTCTACTACATACGTCGATGAAGCAATCTTTTTAAGGGGAGACAGCCCAGGTGAATAGCGTAACATCTGAAAAAATGTGCATGCAGACTGAAATTAAACCAAGCTCTTCTGATGCAGTGACTTTAAACAATGGTGAGTAAGAAAAAGTACAAATCATTTGTTTGAGGCTAATTTATGCAATATAAACATGGTTTAGCTAATAATGGGTCACTAGCAAAAAAACAACTGACATGTCTCTGAACCTTGACAGTTATTACCGAGCTGAATTATTTATGTTTGTTAAATGATCTTGTTGTTTTTTATTTATCTTTGTTAAATGATCTTGTTGTTTTATGGCTGTTTAAAGTTTAAAGTAAACTTTACTGCCCTTAAGCAGCTACAGGTTTTTTTTTGTTGTTTTTTTTTTTACATTATTTATGTGTTGATTTTGTCTTTTGTTGAAGCTTCTTCTCTAATCGATCATGTTATATGATCATATGATATCTTCTCATATCGATCGCAGGCCCATAAATTGCATCGTATCAAAATCGTGGCAGACTTTGTAATATCGGCAAATATTGTATCGTTGTCCAAAGAATCGATATATCGTACCATGATGAAACCAGTGATTTACAGCCCGAGTAAGTGCTACTGAAGTTTAGCTTTTTGTCTCAGAGAATGAGAAAAATGGCCTTTAATTATATGTGTTGTTAAATTCCAAACATTTATAGACAAAAATTAGAGACACCAGGGGAAAAACTGAGAGATATCACCTTGAAAATCTCAAAACTGACCAGTGCATGTTTTCACCTGGGTTTCTTGCCTTAAAAACTGTGAAGTTGCAAAACCAAAAATAATAATTCAGTCATCTACAGCCATCTTAGCCTTTACAACACCTTCTTCTCTTATTTTAAAATTGATTGTAGAAATAACACAGGCCAAATCAACAGACTGATTAAGGAGATAGAAAAGGGGTTTTCAAACAGCCAGGACCACTTTAGATATTTGCAACTTTGGGCAATAAAACACAGCGTAAATTTGGATGTAAATGGAATAATTAGAACCATTATGGGGTTTGCAAATCAAAGAGATACAAAATAATATCTACACTATATTAATTTGTCACCTCAAATTATGAGCAGATACCTGTCTACAGCACAGCCATGTTGGAGAGGATGTGGGGCAATGGCTCTGTCCTGACATGTGCAGTTTTGGGTAATTGGTTATATCGTGATTATTAAAACTTTGGGACGCATGCAGCAAGAGTGCAGGGATGTTAGTTTCAGTAAAGACAAAGGCAGAGCAGAGCAGGTAGGATGCAGACAGGAGCATACAAATTTAGAACTGTGGAGAAAAAACCAGGAGGAAAAGTGAGAACAGAGGAGAGGTGAGGTGAGAAGACGAGAGACAGAGAAAGAGAAAGAGAAGAAATAACAAGAACATGGAGGACTTACTGTTTCAGGTACACACTGTAGCAGCAGTGCTCGGTGTTGAAGTGACAGGAAGTGAAGACAAGATACTTCCACACAAAAACTTTCACCTTGAGCTCTGATTATTGTGACGTGTGTCTTAAGGTTTAGTGTGAGAGGAGAGAGACGGATAACAACGACCACTGTTCACACCAACTGTCGACACTGAAGTACAGGATGCAGTGTTGAGTGTTTTCCTGCGTCTTATACTTTCTTCTGTGGAAAATATGTAACAGTGTATACAGGCCATGTGTGGCCATGAGCTTCAACAAAGGCCGTCAGTCTGCAGTGTCCACGTGAATCCACTTAACAGATCAGAATTCACCTTTTCAACATTTGTGAGTAACCGAAGGCTGAAATAAACACAACTGTCTGATCGCCTTTTGTTGGCTGAGAAACAGAAACACGACGGTGTTTAGTGGCAGCCTGATTGATGTTTACAACCTGCGTTAATTAAATGAATCTGACAAATTCAATTAACAGCTGTAATCTGCTGTACCTCAGGAGTTACTTACTCCAAATGCTGAAAGTCCCGAATCTAAATTTAACTTTTAGATTGATGTGAGGCGATCAGCTGATTATTTCTCCACTGTTGGTCCCTGTTGAACTAAAGAATAAAAAAAAAAAAACAGTCCATTGACGGTCGTACTGTGGTGTTACAGAGTGATGGGTATTTTCACTCATAAAAAATCTTTGGCAGAACACAGACAGCAGCTGCAGAGAGCACATTAACCAGAGAACAGCCAACGTTTTCATTTCAGCTGTTATGAAACAGTTTGTTTGTGGTGCTCACAGCACTGATAAAACTGCATTTCCAAAAAATAGGTATCTCAAAACCTGGCCAATCAAACTCAAACCATCTGTGTGGCTTCCATCTGGGGGGAAATGTATAACTTGAGGCAATATTAAAACATCATCTAGCGCAGATCTTGCAGTACAACTGCTTGTGTTGTGGGGTGGAGAATTGATCAGTCGATCATCATAAGTGCTAATATCGTAGGCAACTGGACTTGCTTGCGTGTCTTGAAGACGTTTCGCCTCTCATCCAAGAAGCTTCTTCAGTTCTAAATGACTGGTACGAAGTTGCAGGCTATAAACCCTGTGTGGGTGGGAACCCTTGCAGAGTCGTAGGGGTCACGATGTGAGTCGTTGACCCACCTGGCCACCATGTGAGTCGTTAGGGTCAGGTGGGACCAGGGTTGAAAGGGTGTGAAGTCGTCTGGGGAGGGATCCCAAGACTGCATTGTAGGTGGATGATAAGTGGTGTTGTAAGCCACCCCCTCTTGACCATCGGGCTTCTTGGATGAGAGGTGAAACGTCTTCAAGAAACGCAAGCAAATCCAGTTGCCTACGATATAGCACTTACGATTACCATGACCCGGATGACTGACATCAGTCGATCAGTTTGTGTTTATATTGATCCAAGTTGATCTGCTCAGATCAGATCCATGGATTATAAGAGCAGCTGCTGCAGAGGTGAATGGTTAATGGACTGCACTTGCATGGTGCTTTTCTAGCCCTCCAACCACTCACTTGCATTTTGCACTACATATTCACACATTCATGTCACATTCACCCATTCACACACACTTTCACGCACTGGTGCCCGAGGCGATTATACATGGTGCCGCCTGCTACTCAGTAACCATTCACACGCACTCACACACCGATGTAAAAGCCAATGGGAGCAAATTGGCGTTCTGTATCTTGACTGGAGGAGCCGGAGATCGACTCGCTGATCTTCTGATTAGTGGACGACCCACTCTACCTTCTGAGCCACAGCGAGCCACAAGTGACTGATAGCAAACTTTCTGTTGCTGCCGTTATCCAGGTTAGAGCCGGCACTGGAAGGCGGGGTGCACGTCTAAAGCAGTGGTTCCCAACTGATGGGTCACGATCCAAAAGTTCATTCTGAATGGAGCGCAAGTGACTCGTAAACATGTCAAGTTTGTGAAAAACGCACTTTATTTTGAAATACAGCAAATTTCTGGCACAAGCTTTTATTTTGAAGTGCTGTGTCCTGCTGTAGAGTGAGTGACTAATAGACAGATAGCAAACTAGCTTTATGACATGGCTAAACGCAAGGATGACGCTGGATAGGGGCGTCGGTAGCGTAGTGGATAGTGCCGGCGCCCCACTGTCCTGTCATTAAAGGCAAAAAGCCCACAAAAATAATCTTTCAAAAAAAAAAAAAAAAAGGGATGACGCTGGATAGATTAAACTGTGTGCACCTTGAACTAATGACTAAGGAGCAATCTGGAGCCCATGGCTGGACCAGTTGGGAACCACTGGTCTAAAGTAGGTTTGAGAAATGACAGACAACACAAACACCCTGGAAGGAATCCCTTTGACATCTCTGAGTTTATTAGGCCAGTCAATAAGCAGGACTGCTTTCAGAAAATCTACTGACTCATTATATATGTGAATATTTGAGCATAAAATTACATACACACTGGTGTAGAAGATATTATTCACAGCGCTCACCGGTAATGGCTACAGATTTCTTCATGCAAAGTAGGTAAGAAATTATGTTACTGTAATTTGTGTGAACAGGAACCAAAACTAAATCCATTCAACAATGTGACAAGAGAAAGTAATTTTCCCTTAAAAGTACAAAATGAATGTTGCACTATCTGGTATTAAACGTTCAAGTCTGCATCATTACTCCCCGAACAAGATCTGGCAAACTCAACTGTTGTAATCTCCAATGTGTGAGGACACTTCACTTCCAAACAGCCCTTGACAGTTCAGCTCTCCCTCTGTAGAGACAAACAAAACACACTGATTGTCACCTCCTCCTGCTCTCCTGCTCCTGGACCATCAGCCATCTACAGTACGAGGGCACAAGCCAGACCTCCCGATGAGCAGCGTCTGACTGTCTCCAAACCTGTCAGGAACTCACAGTGGGTACCATGGGAGCGAATCCAAGCGGCAGATGAGGAGATGGATTTTGCATTTCATGCCCAATGCACTGAGTGGCAGCTGTCAGGGTATTAAAACACTGAGTATCGAGCTTCATCCTCACTCTGAATACACAAATATATCAAACTGTCCCGGCACTGAACTGCTGGCTACAATATCCGCTGCTTCATGCTCTCATAGACATCAATTAGACTCCTCTATGTGTCCTTGCTGCTACTGCTGACCTTGTGCCTCCCTGAAGCTAATGAACAGAGCATCTCGGCGATTAGCATCACCAACACATGGCCCTTGAAAGCTTTACCGCTTAGCGCAGACCCCCATACATGTATTAAATACATGTGGCAGCAGGCGGAGAACACACATGCACACGCCACACTAACATCACATCCTATTAGTATGCTGCACCTGTACACGCCACGTGCTGAGACGCTTGTGAAAAGTATATTTGAGGCAGATGAGAAAATTGAAGGAAAAAAAATGTGATAAAGGAAGTGAAGACAACAGAGAGCTACTGAAGGAGGGGTTGTGAAAGAGAGAAAAAAAGGTGAAGAGTGGGGAGAGGCAGGAAATGAAGCTGCCAGGATGGCTGCTCCGAAAGAACGACTGTGTCAGCAAATGATTAGAAGTAAAAAAAGGCACATCTGGGAAGATCAAAGCAACATACAGTGAGATGAGGAGAGTGTTGGGATGAGGGAGGCAAGGAGGCCAGGAAGGCATGGCACAAAAAACACTAGCAAAGAGAGGACTGTTACCTTCCACTAGGGAACAGAAATTAAAGATTTTACAGTGAGACATGTTGATGCTTCAGTTTTGATTAAAGGACGAGGCTGACGTTGTAGTGTACAATAAACAATTCTCATAAAAAGACCAAATCCAACACTGGTTACACAATTATTTGTCTGTCAATACTTTGAAATCCCTCTGCTGTCTCTGGTACTCAGCCCCAAATCCTTTGGTTCCTACTAAAGAAGCCACTTAAATATTTAAAGCTGCAAGAACTGATTTTTCTAACCACACGAGGGCAGCAGAAACAAGCTGTAAACAAAAGTCTGACAAACCTGTGCCAAGCCTTTCCCATTAAAACAGCTGCCTTCTGAAGCTGAAATCAACGCTGGTCAGAGCAGTGAGAGTAAATGAAAACATCTAACGGGAAATTTTGCTGATTTTCAACCAGCTCTGGGTCATCCCAGTGTTGGCAGTTTGTATACATGATCAGTGTTTGGCTTCCCCACTGTGCTGTGAGCGCCCGGAGCTGCTGCCCATCTGTCTTCTGGGTGACGCAAAACATGTCATCGAAGTCCGCTGGGTGACGTGAAATGTGTCATTAATGATGCCAAAAAATGAGCGGGGAGTTCTGGGGTGCTCGCTGCACAGCAGGAAGCCAAACACTGTTCATCTGCACACACAGCGATGACACAGAGCTGGTTGGAAATTAGCAAGGTTTCACTTTAAGTTTCAAGCTGTGAAACCAAAACAATGAGATAAAAGATACAACCCCTTTACATATACACATTATTTCTTCTATTGCTAATATAAATTTGTTGATTACAGCTGCTTTAAAAAATGGGTAAAAATGTTTAGTTTAATCTTAAAAAAGTAACTAAGTTACGTATTTAAAATACAAAATATGAGTAATGGTTTTTCCCTTACAGTTTAAATTGGTGGTATTCTGATTACAGTTACTGTATTTAAAAATAGATTACGTGAAAGGATTACTTTATCTGTTTTGTTTTGTTGCTCTAACACAATGTCCTCACTGAGTGCAGACGGCTGATTCATGAAGCTGAAACAAGGTAAAATGAGTTAGGTATCATCCTCCTCATTTACCTGCAAAAACCTTAATAAGGTGGCGGCTGGCTGGAGGAAGATCGTCAAATATCACAATATAAAATGTGTTTTTTTTTTGTTTCAAAAGTACATTCATAGAAAGATAAAAAGTACTTGGCTATCTTTTACGTCTCCAGTCGAGCACACACCTGAGAGGTAGCCTATGTGGTTTGTCTACGTGACGCAACAGAAGTGCATTTTTAACTGATTCAGTGTAGACAGACGCTGTTAGAACATGGTGTAAAAGTCATATGAGGCATGCATTTCTCATAAACACATTTTGAAAAAGTGTGTGCAGTGCAGCTGCCACACGGCAATGGCAGAAGAGTTACACAGCCAGGTCATGTTTCTGTCATGGAAATACAAGACCCAGAAAAATGAGCTAAGCAAGACAACTTTTAAGTATTCCAAAAGTAACCTTAAGTATTTACAGTATATAATTTTAAGTAGTTTGAGTAATCTAATGGAATACGTTACAAATTACATTTTAGGGCATGCATTCACTAATCTGCAATGGAATAAAGTGTATACTAATACTAACTAATAACAATTACCGACATAGATCCATATGACTTGGCAGCTCAAGGCTGGATTGCAGACCTAAATGCAGTACCGCAATTCACACATCCAAATACTGGACTGAGTGCACACACTTCGGTAATAGATGTAACAGAGCATGTACCTCACAAGATGGCGCCCCCGTCCCACATGGTGTGACATAACCTCACACTCTCTATAACCAGCGGTGGAATGTAACTAACTACATTTAGTCAACAACTGTACTTAAGTATAATTTTAAGGTATTATTTATTCTACTTTATATTTCTAATCCACTACATTTCAGAGGGAAATATTTCACTTTGTACTTCACTACATTTGTATGACATTTGACTGATGTCATTGTAAGCTACCCAATAGTTTTATGGTGAGCAAAAGGGCTTAAGTGCATAAAGGATCTTTACATAGAAAATAAGATTGCATCCTTTGCTCAGTTAAGTCAAAAATACAATTTACCTCATTCTAATTTTTTTCATTATATGCAACTTCAGCATTTTGTGAGAGAAAATATCCCTAACTTTGAGAATATTGGTGAAAGTCATATTTTTTTGGAACTGCTCTCTCTTCCACCAGAGAGCAAGAAGCTCATCACTAAATTTGTGAACTTTTTCTCTAAGGACTCTGTTTCTGTTTTCGGTATCAAGAAGGCTTGGGAGAGGGAAATAAATGCTGTACTAACTGATAAAATATGGAGAACTGCACTTTCTCGTATTCATGGTTGTTCAATTTAATAGCAGACACAGGTTAACGCAGTTTAAAGTGATTCGTTTTCATTATTCTAAAGTTAAGTTACATACATTTTATCCTTCTGTGTCTCCACTCTGTGATAAATGTAAATTGAATGAGGGTACCTTGTTGCATTCATTCCGGGACTGTCCATTAATTCAACCATTTTGGTCGAAAATCTTTTCTTTTTTTTTTTCTGGGGTTTACAGCAGGAATCTCTCCTCTGACAGAGACCTAGCTCTTTTTGGTTGTTCAGAGGACTCTTCAATTTTTCCTTCATACATCAAGGATGCTCTTCTGGTTGGAATGGTGTTGGCAAAAAGACTTATCCTTAAAGCCTGGAAGACACTAACTCCACCATGTTTCAGGAACTGGCTGCATGAACTTATTTCTGTTTTACATCTGGAGAAACTGCGATTCAATAATACAAAAGGCCAACAAAAATGGGAAAAATCTTGGGACCCCTTGTTAAAATATCTTGACTTAAACTGATTGCACCTAGGCCTGCAGTTCGTTGTTGACTGGCATTTGATCTCTGCTGTTGTGTTTTCTTAATATGGACGATATAACTATGTGTCCTTGAGGACGACTCCAATCGAATTTCTCTTATGTGTGTATCTTTTTTTTTTTTATCTATTATTTGTATCCCACTCCCTCTGTGTGTGAGTGTGTGTGTGTGTGTGAAAGCATGAGTGTATGCTGGGTTATGTTAGGTTGGGTTATAGATTCTTTATTTTCTTTTTTTGGTGGATGTGTATATGGAAAATCCAATAAAAACAATTACTAAAAAAAAAAAAAAAGCTACCCAATAGTGTAAAGTAATAGGATTGGTAATAAGATGAATACAGAATGTGCCATTTTGAATAATAAGTACTTCTATTTTTGGTACTTTAGTATTTTTACACTGTAGAATAGTTTGAGTAGAAGCTTTTCGTACTTTTTCCTCCACTGTATTTAACTAGATTAAAAACTTTGCTGGACATCCTAGGGGGACTTCATGTTGATCTTTCAGTGGTGATACTTTGTTTATACCCTCCACGAGGGACAATGAATGTAAGGTGACAGTTAATCGATACTTTAGAGGGACCTGCTTTGTCTGTTGTTGCTGTATTTTTTCTGATTTATAATCAATATCACTGAATAATAGGTTGTCTTTTATTCAATACTGACTTAAGAGACGACTGCTGTCTTCAACCTTGTGTGTTTACTTTGCTGCACAAAGGTAAAATCTATAATCAGGCAACAAGATAATAAGAAAAATGAAAGGCATCACCAGACAGTTTGGTGGTGGTGGTGGTGCAATGACCTAAAAACAGAAAAAAAAAACCCACTGTATGACTCACTTTGCGCAGTTTACTGGCAGTCGGTCAATAAGAGTAAGACATTTATGAAACTAGTTCAGTTTCAGTGCGATTAAAGTGAGGAGGCTAACAACTACAGTCTGATGGAAAACAACTGGAGACAGCCAGATTTAACTGCACCAGAAAAAAATCACACTGAAGCTTCATCCGCAGCACATCAGATTTTCCCTGTAGGTAAGACATCTCTGTAAACAAGCCCGTGGCTCCCGTGCATCAGAAGCGTCTGATTAATTCATAACAAGGCTGAGAAGCCTGCAAGCCAGAGAAAAAGACTTTCCATCAGCAGACTGCAAAGCAACATGACATATTGAGATGTGGAAGCTCAGATTAGAAGCCACAACAGAGTGCATCTGTTAGTGATCTACACTTACTTCCTTTCCTCCTCTGCTTTTGATCTATGAGGTCTTTATTTGCAACATGTGGCTCTATGTGTGTGTGTGTGTGTGTGTGTGTGTATGTGCGCACTGTGACAGCCACAGGTCATTAACTGTAGGTGTGTGATTTACCGTGCACATGCAGTGTCTGGTGGATGACTGAATGGACAGGGCGTACCAAGCAAAGACAGAGTCTAGCATCACTCAGTGCAGGAAGGAAGGTGAGAACATAACTGCAGACACACAGATTGTGTTACAGGAACATCTCCTAGAATAGATCTCTGACTCAGTCTCTTCTTATGCTGCTCTCCTCAATTCTCGGCAGTGACGCTCTCATCAATTTCTGTTTCCCAGTGTAGATATTTAATATATATGTTTTGTTTGTGTTTGTGGTGGTGGCAGCGAGAGACGGATGATGGCAGGACTCAAGATTCATTCTTGACTTTGGAAGTAGCAGCCTGACAAAATATAGCTCAGCTCAAGGTCTGATTGATGGTGCTTGTTTCAAAGCTTTCAACTATGTTGCTCTGGCAACTTGTGTTGAGATCTTTTTGTCAAGTTAAATTGCATCATAAAGTAACACAAGTCTTTGCTAAATCAGTTTTATAAGAGACTTTCTTTCAAATATTTCACTGTGGAATGCAGCTTTTTCTTTAACTAGATAGAAGCTTGACATTTCCTCAGACATCTCACTTCAACATGAATTAGGTATCTACAGTTTTCTTTTTCATTAAAGCCATGGTGTAAAGAATTTTAATGGGGGTATAACATAGACTGCATGAAAATAAAGGACGAATCCACTGGTTTGTGGATTCAAGTTCTGAGGCCTCCAGTTTGGTACTTTGGCCGTCACCATCTTGCTTTTTTGGAGTCAGAAGTGACCATATTTGGATGTGAAGGTGGAACTTACCCTAATGCTAGCTGCTAGCTTGGTTAGCATGGTACATTTGCAGCTCTGGTTAACTGTGATAATGCAAACACTAATTTCTACAGGTGAAAAACAGGTCGTAGGTCACGGCGTAGGCTCTACGTCGACGTGGAGCCTACGCCGTAGCTGCGGCATCGATTCCACGCAGAAGTATAAATTGCGTGTGACTCCTTCGAGGGTCTTTTAATACAATTAAATGAATAAGACTTTTTTTAGGCAAGCAAAACGTTACAATTAACTTGAACAACTGACTCATAACACACTGAAATAGCAACAACTATTCTGTGAATCTGGGGTTACGCCCATGGATGTATAAAGAGAACTAGATATAGAGTTGGGGACGGTGCTCCGTTACTTCCTGTGAAAGTTGCTCAGGTGCACAGGAAGCCGAAAAAGTTTGACGCCTTGGGTAAAAAATTATGTGGATCCTCCACAGCATTGCCGAGTGACTGACTCAGTGAATGATGCACAACTTTATTTTGGTATAATAAGCATAATCTAGAGGCCTTTGCCTTTCATATAAGCCATTTCTGATTCCAATTGATCAACTACAAGTCAAGTTATTATTTGTTGTTCCTACAACTTGGATAAGCGACAAGACTTTTGTCAGGGACTGTACATGTAGTAAGATGTCTTCAAAGGTCCAGGGTGTCGGATTTGGGGGATATAATGGCAGAAACCATTATATATCTATCACCTGGAAATCATATTTTCTTTACCTTAGAATGAGTCGTTTATATCTAAATACAGAGCGGGTCTAGATGGGGCCTTTTGTGTTTTGGCCTTTTTGCACCAGCCACCGTACTTCTCCTGCACACTTCACACACGGGAGAAGTTGCAATCTGCAACCTTACTGCTAGATGCTGCTAAATCCTTTGTACGTGACCTTAATGCTACTTGCAGTCGTGATAATCTTCATCCTCACAAAATGTATGAGTAAATCTTTGACTTCAACATGTAGCAGTCGATGCTGTTGTATGGCTGAAGAGCTGAAAAATATTGTACTAAAAAAGGTCCTTTTATTAAAGCTGCATTAAATGAGTTTTATTTGGCCAGTTGGAAGCCGCAGGACAAGCTGTAAATATCTGACATATTATCACTTTAAAGTTGTTATGCTGAACGTGTTAGCAGATTTGCTTATTTCACACATCCAGTAAACACGGAGCTGCACTGGCTTTTATTTGGAGTGGTGTGACTAGCCAACTGATGAATGTAATAGTACATATTCCTTTTAGCTGTTTTTGTCTCCACCAACTCCTGAGAAAAATATCTGTCTTTTTATGTGCTACAGGCTTCTCTGTGCTCACCAGCTAGTTTCAGTCTCTTTCTGTCTGCCATGTGGGGCTGGGCAGAAAGTTCACAGTGGGTTTATTGGAGCATTTTCATTGCAAACAGCTGCCTGCTGCTGCTGGATATGAGGCTGATGAGAGTGAAGTTTGTGGAGCAGAAAACCAAAACAATGAGCTGCAAAAGTTGAAAACGATGGAACGAGGGGAGCTGTGGTTCTGTCGCTACACGCAGTCATTTGAGCCATTGCTTATGTACAAAAAAAAGATTATTAAAGCCTTAAATATACCAGTAATGCAGGTGCTACATCAGTCATCATTTACGATACGTCTCGCCTTCGTTTTCAAACTCTCTTTCTACATGCGTCAACCCTTTTCTCTCCCTTGATGTGCATATCTCACTTCCTCTCACATTTAATTCCCAGTCTCTCCCTGTGCACCTCTCTTCCTCTCTCCCTCTCACTTCATCTTTTTTTCCAGCCTTCACACTTTTATCCTGGCAGACAGACTCAAAGAGATGTGAGCTACGAGGCTGGAGAGCCACGGTGGGTGTTTAAAGTCTACAGAGCTCGCGTACACTTTGTACCCTCGGTGCCTTGAAATTTTCAGAACTTTCCCAAGAGCTAATTTGCATCATGAGTGTGGGTTAGGATGTCTATTTTGGGTCACGATAATATACAGAGAGATTAGTTCTTTCTCCTTTTTCTTTGGCTGAATGTAATTCAGAGATGTCAAGGCTCTACTCCCCTACACCATGTCAGAATGCAATGGCAGGATATAAAAAAGACTCTACACCTGAGAAGAGCATGAATAGGAAACCAACACAAGCCATATATATGATTTAAAACAAAGGTAAATCTCTTCACACACTTCTTTACATCCACCTGTGCAAACAATGTGTCTGTCCACACACTTTACTTTACAATGACTTAACACAAACAACAATATATGATCTCTACTGAGCATCACTTCATTTCAGTCAGTTATGGGTGTGTTCAGTCTCTACTATCAGGACATTAAAGGGTGCTGGGTGAAAAAGACTGCAAGTATTAGTATGACCACCAGGTGGTGCTAATGACAAAAGCACACATCTCCAGCTACACCTTTTAAATTAATATCCATATGAGACATTTACTCCCCCTAAAATGAATCACCCAAATATCAATTAATGTCTAAATACACCGACAAGTAGCTACTAATGGTTACTGTACTGAAGCTGTAATTAAATATAAATACCTAGGGACAGTAACTGATGAGAAACTGTCAGTAAAGTAAAAATAAAAATAAAAGTAAAGTGGGAGGGATTTCGGGGGATATATTTGCAGAAATGGAATATAAAATAATGTTTTCTTAAGTGTATAATCACCTGAAAATAAGAAACGTATATTCGTTACATTAGAATGAGCGGTTTATATCTACATAGGGAGCAGGTCTGTGTCCACGGAGTCTGCCATGTTGCACCTCCATGTTTCTACAGTAGCCCTGAATGGACAAACCAAATATGAGCTTTTAAAAGGGCCATTCGCATTTTCATGTTGGCCCCATAGTTAGCAACTTCTCCACGATGAGCAGCATTGAAAAAGCACTGATTTTTTAATGGGAATCTGCTTCATTAAGAGTTTCTCACTGGTTTAAATCACTGGGTCTGCTGTTTTGGAGAGGAAGAGACCTTTGCAGATAATTCAGTTCCCGATAAAAACCTCCTGAACATCTGGATCAGAAGTTATCAGAGAAAATAGGTGAACTCAAATTAGCAGGTACTGGGCTAGCTGCTTGTCGCTGACACACCAAACTGCTTTGGAAAAACACTGATTTGTAGCATGACACTGTTTTATTCAGTGTTTCTACCCGTTTTAAATCACCTGGTCTTTTGTTTTGGAGAGAAAAAGACCTCTGCAGATAGTTTGGCCCCTGGTGAAAACTTCCCGAGCAATAAACACTGAAGGAATTCTAACCGGGAGAAGTTTCACCTGGTTGAAATCTGCAATCCTCACCAGTCGATGCCACTAAATCCCCCAAAATCTCACACACTGGACCTTCAACACACAGGAAGGACAATCCGTAAAAAAGACTAGGGTTGGGTCGGTATGAGAAAAAAAAAACAAAAAACAAAAACGGTCAGGTTTTTGTGAAAAACCGCATCAAGTTGGTAATACCGGATTTTCGCCACTTGGGGGCGCAATTGACTGATTTAAAATAAAAAACAACCATAGGACAACAGAGTGACAGTAACACGTTGTTTCTTTTATTCATACAAATAAATTTGCGGGTTTAGCTTACTCAATCAGTGCAAACAAGGGTTGCCTCCTTCGTCTGGCTCAAAGTCAAAGTGTTGCCATATTGGCACATTCTTTGATTTCTTCTAGACTAAATCGTCCGCCATTATCGACTCCCCGTCACTGTTAAACTCCAGGCTACAGAAGAGGCCTCGGCACATGCGCACTCATACCTCCTAGCTCACGGTCGCGCAGCTCCGTGGCCGGCCCTGCAGCGATCGTTTCGGCGTCTGGTCTATTTTCTGTGCGAGCCGCGAGTGAATGTGCCAAGCCGGGCAGTTACCCATGATGTGTGCGTGGAAAAATGCGCGTCTGATGTGAACGGAAGTGCTCTGGCTCGTGCGAGAATTTCGGTGCGCCGTGCTTCGCAGGCAGTGTGGCCCTGCCGTTAGTTCCCACCCCCACCCCTCTCTCCTGCTTGCTGTGCGCTTGGCGGACAGGCAGACACAGGCTGTAAAATGACGTATGCGGTCCAGTCGGTTTAAAAAAAAAAAAAAAACCCGGTCCAAGACGGAGTACCGAACCGAACCGAACTGGTATTACTGAGAACCGACCCAACCCTAAAAAAGACCAGTACCAATTTCCATTCAAGTTGATAATTACAGATAACACACTGTGTGCTTTTTCTTTTTCTAACATTGACACTGTTCCTTTAAAGACAGGTGTTTTTTGTTTTACAGAAGAGGACTTCAACTATAATATGTCACGTGGAAGATTCAACAGTTTGGACTGGATTCCTGTATTCCTACACTCTCCTGTATTACCATGTATCTTTCATTGTCTGTAGTTAATAAGAATAAGTAAATACGTAACAAGTATATATATAAAAACACTTACTTTTCTTTAACTTGCTCCATTTAGCATTTATGAGCAGTGTATATACATATAATAAATGGTTTATAACAGACTATAGTGTAGTTCCACGCAGATATTTATTAATGCATTTGACAACAACTTAAAAAGAGAGAGTTGCCCTGGCGCTATTACTACTGTGCATTAATAAACACTTTAAAATGTCCTTATATCTGCAAGCAGCCACATTTAAGTGCTGTAAACCATGTACAAATGTTTATTTGGTGCTTAAAAATAATAAATGGTCCTCTGATACATCATCTTTCTGTTTGTCAAACACAGATTCATTTCACGACACAATGACAACATTAACAGTTAAAGTGAAGCCTCGTCTCTGAAGACAAATTAACTTCCATGACTGTTAATTTAAATGGTAAAACACACTGTCTGTTCCTCCCAAAAACACCCTGGAGATCCACTAAAGCCCCCCCAACAGCTCACACTACTTCCTGACAAAAACTCCATTATGTTAATGTTGCCTGGCAACAGGACTCCAGACGGTACAGGAAAAGAAAAAAGAATCCCTGGCTAATATTGATTTGTACCAATATTGGTTCCAGGAAGTAACAGCTGGATGACTGTAACCCTTCGACTCATAAGTCTGTGAAACTCCAGAGGAGCAGGTCAGAGAGCAGCAGAGGGGCGACAGCAGGGAACACATCGACGCCAAGATGATAGGAGTGAAAGGATGCGTCACGGATCAATACGCCCTGCAGCACAGTACAATCTTTACCTCATCTTGACTCAACCAGGCTTTATTCACAGTTTCCTTCTCATTGTGATTTTTTTTTCATCTTGACCTTTAACACGTTGGCTCGATATTCTTTCTCTGCATCCCACAGGAACATGCCGTTTCCAGGAAGCCTCTGAGCAGGCTCTCTGAGCTTCACTCCGTGGCCTGTTGATCTACAGTACACTGGCCAGACATGTACAGTATGCAGATGTTTTCCTACCAGTCGTCATCATTCATTTCCACTGCATCACCACCTCACTCCCTCTCTTCCTCGCAGTTCTCTGCTCTGTTCTCCTCATAAATTTGTAAATATGTTCCCTTTCACCTTCCTCCCTCCCTCCCTGCCCCCTTCTCCCTCCAACACCCACTACAAACACAGCAGAGCACCAGCTCCACACACTCCCATTGGCTGGCAGTGACATCACTTGTGCAAAGTGTCGAGTCAGACTCAGACGGCTCCTTCTCTCTGACAGCTGATGCCCCCTTGTGCCCACACAGAAAACTGCAGTCCTTTAAAATAAAAACACGCTGTGGTTTGGAGTCTACTTATCAGCTGTCCCCATGTTCAACATCTGCAGAGGGACTGAGATACACTGACCCCAGATCAGCCATAACAAAGGACTTTCACCTTCTCTAAGTCATCTGATCCCAAACAGGAGCGGAGGATGTCAGCAGAGTAAATTGGCTTATGTTGTGTCTGAGCGTACGCACCATTAGAGTGAATTAGACCGGAAGCCTTCCTGATTAATAAAACTAACAGGATCATGTTCAGGCGCTCATGGTTACTTACTGCACGGTGTAATCTGCCCTCTGCTGTTCTCAAGTTACTACAGCTACACGCTGCACCACCACAATCTGATGTACTGCCTCGTGTTTACATCAAGGTTTATTGGTCATTTTATTGTTTTGATTTTTTAATTATATTTGCAAATTAGGCCAGGAATATGAGATAAAATCAACTGTAAAATCCAGAATTAGTTTAATTTTGATGTGTTTAGAATTGAGATAAGGTCTGCAACAAATTATTTTTCTTTTATAGATTAATAAAATGATTGTTTTTAGATTGACTCATTAATAATATGTTCTCAATGTGTCAGAAAACTGTGAAATGCCAACAGTCCAAAACCCAAAAATATTCAGCTCATTTTCTGTTTAGACAAGGACAGGCATAAAATTATTGATATTTTTGTTTGATAAATGACTTTAATAATCATCAAAATTGTTGCAGCTCTAATTTAGACACTGATGTTGACTGAATTTGTCTGTCTCCAGCAGTGGTGTGCAAGTTACTGTAAAGCAGTAATTAGTAAAGTTACTCATCTAAAAAAGGAATTAAATAACTTTACCAATTACTGCATTTAAAAGTAATTAGTTACTGTGGAAAGTAATGTTTGTGTTGCTTCAATTCTCCTGTGATGCACAGTATATTATTTCAGTGTTGCTGTGTATGATGATTGTACCGTTTATCACTATGATGAAAAGAAAGTAGTGGAACAATAAAATAAAATATATTTTGATCATCTTTTTCAATGTAGCCTCGACAGGCTTTCAAATCAAGCAACACAATTCAGAGATTAATACTCTCATTTACTAATAATGACATAATTGTTGCTCGGACATTTGACAGAAATTTCTTATTATGACAGGCCTGATTAAATTAACACTTTGAAAACTGAGCAGATTGGCTTGATTTAAGGAAGAAATGACCCCAAAAATTAGCGAGAAATTGGTAAAAACAGAAAAATAAAAACAAGAAAATTAGTTTAAAAAAAAACCAAACAAACAAAAGACCTGGAAAGAGTGCCTAATTATAATAATTCTGTGGCAGAATTTTAAAATGTAGTAATAATAATAATAATAATAATAATAATAATACAGTTTTTCTCTACCTTTTTCCTTATTTTTAAAAAATAATTTTCTAAATCTGTAATTTTTTTTTGCAATTTGTGGGATACTTCTTACCAACCTGCTCGCTGCCTTTTTTCCCCATGTTTTTGAAAGAAATCACACCACTTTGCTCAGGGTTCAAAGGTTCAAATACTTGTAAGAGGTGTCTGAAAGCAGCATAAGCAAAGTGAAGTTTCAAAGGGTTTAAGTGATAAAAGTTTGACCTTTTTACAAAAACATAATCACACTGAGGTTTATCCTTTAACCTTTGCAGTAATTCAAATCCTGTACATAGACTGTAGCTCACGACTAAAGGCCTAATTTGGGGCGTCGGTGGATTAGTGGGTAAAGCAGGCGCCCCATGTACAAGGCTGTTGCTGCAGCGGCCCGGGTTCGATCCAGCCTGTGGCCCTTTGCTGCATGTCATCCCCTCTCTCTCTCTCCCCTTCACGCTAACCTGTCCTGTCCATTAAAGGCAAAATGCCCAAAAAAATATCTTAAAAAATAAACTAAAGGCCTAATGTGTCCTTGACCTCAAGGAGGGAAAAATAATGTCCATGTTTCCAGGAATGCAAACATACCTGAACTGTTGGCCACTGTGTGCAGTGATGGTCTAAAGCTGATTGACTGACTGATGGAATGATTCACGCCATCCATGGCAGCGCTGTAAGACTACTGATGCACTGGTCAACTGGCGTTGCGTAAACTGTGTTTAACAGAGACATTCTGCGCCAAAGTACACCTAGCACCTTCTCTTCCCCTTCCTCTTTCCTGTCTCCTTATTTGTCTCTCTTAGGGATGCATGATATCGATTTCTATTCATCCACATATAATGGGAAATTAAGCAACTTTAGTCCCCAAATCCTCTGACTCTACCTTGTTTACTTGTATGCTTGTACCCTGGTTTATATCTATTTTTATATGTATTTTCATTTATGTAGGCCTACTTATGTAACACCCTGGTGTGAGGCCATGTATTTGTGTTTGCATTGTGCAGCACTGTTATGTAATTGTCTGATTTATATGTATTTATAAAGACCGTTTCCCTCAGGAAAATAATCATTCACAGCCTTTTGTTTTCTGAGGGTGTTGTTTTACTTGCTTACTGAACTTACTGAAATTTTCTGTAAAAACAGATGACGAAGACCTGCAGCGGATGAAGCATGTTGGCTCTTCTGAAGATTTAGCGACTACAATAAAGGCTTTTTAATACTTCCTTCCTCGTTTTGTATATTTATGGAGTGCCTGAACGGCCCTCCTGTGGATCCTGTTGTTTCCCATTCTCCGTGAGCACCTGACACAAGGTTTTGATCTGTGTTTGATTATATACAGCACCAAGTCGTCTCTTTTTTTCTGTGCAGAAATCAACATGTTGGCCGATTCCAAAATTTCATTTTAAAGCCAATATTGGCTGATACCGATGACGTGCCAATATTATCGTGCATCCATAGTCTCTCTCAAACACACACAAGATAGATAGTTAGTAAGCACATCACTACAGGTGACGTTAGATCATAACCTGGTGCTTTTGTCGGCTATGATCAAAAGAAAAGTTACGAGCAACAAGACCATTTACATTTTGGTTGCTGTAATTGCATAATTTACTTGTAAAAGTAATTAATTATATGTCTAGCTACAGCCAAAAGTAGTGGACTTACCATAGCTTGTTACTTTGAGAGTATGATGTGTGATACTGATCACAGACCAGACTGAAAAACCCTTAGATATGGCGAGAAAGTTGGGCAGCATTTGAATCTTCGACTTCAGCTACAGAGGCAGAAACTGCAGAACTAAAGTCACGTACTCTCTATTAGTTGATGTAAATTAATAGTAAGTCATATCTTTAGTGTTTCCTACCTTGCGGCTGGTGTAGTGGGCGTGTTTGGCCAGCTTGCCATTGAGTCCTTGGAGGAAAACCTCATCCGTGACTTTGCCCACGTTCATACAGGCTTCGTCCAGCACAGAGAAGATGCCCTTATGCTGCTGCTCCACCAAATCCACAATGATCTGGTTATTGAAGTAATCAATCTAAGAACACAGGACACAGAGGATAAAAACAGTGCTAAGACGACAGCAGGCTGTTTGTACAAGAGAAAATGAGAAAAGTATTAAAAGCAATTCCTGAAATCTTCGTGAATCTGAGAGACAATCACGATGCATTGAATAATTAGCCCAGTGTTTTCTATACATTGATATATTTGTGGCAGCCTGCTACAATACTAACACTGACTGCCAAATATTGTTTTTTTTTACTATTTAAAGTCCAGTAGCAGATGAAATAAATTAATTGAAGAATGTGCTACTTTGGCTGTGATGCAGCCGCCTCTCTCTGTCTGCAGTCATCACTCTGTTGCCTCTCTCAATGTCTCGCCCACAGCACTATCTGATTGATTACACGTCACGAGTAATGGCCTATACACACCGAATGTGTTTCCCAGACGGGGCAAAAGGAACACAGACTGGAGCTGTTGTTAAACATCACAATTCAATACCATGAAGTTGCAAACAGAGACCAGTCTTTTTCTGGTAATGTTCTGCTGATGGTAATTTACTCGAATGTAACTTTAGTTGTACGAGTATGAGAACTGCAAGGAGAGGAAGGAGGACTGAGACAGTGTCTGCATGTGGCGAAAGATGTGACGACTTCATTATAGTTTATAAAAATGTCACATTTCATACACCAGACGTATATAACTTGTTCAACCCGAGCTGAACCGTTCATATGAGTCAACTATCCGATCGCTCTGTTTGTCACTGTTAGTGGAGACTTTAGTCTGCAGTGTAGTTCAAACACTTCACTGACAGATCAGATAACTACACAGTAACACTGGACTTTAAGATAAAGTCTTTGCACCACATCAAAGTTCCCGTCTCCTTCCGCACAGCTGCCACAAACTGAATCTAATTCAGCCGGAAACACTATAGCCTCGAAACTGCAACTAGAAACAACCCTAACCACAAACAAAGCAAAAAATAAAATGTCCTCCTTACATGTTTCCAGGGGATGCCTTCTCGCTGATACTCTTCCTGCTCCTGCTTCAGCACCAGTTGGATGAACAGCTGCTGCAGCTTTTCATTACAGTAGTTGATGCAGAACTGTTCAAAGCTTCAGAAACACAGGAGAGTGAATGTTATGTTAATCTTTTGTTATATATGCAACCACATATATCTCTAAGTCTATACAGTGAGGTGTAATGCTTGCTGTGTGTTGCAGTCAGGCATGGGTGGTATCAAGGTATTCCAGTATACCAAGGTAATTGGAAATCCCAAATTCATGATGTTCAATACTGTCAAAAATACAGATGACTCCCCTTTTTTATTAAACTGATACAGAGACAGTGTGTTGAGGTGATGTAGTGCCCAGCACACACCACCAGAGGTCAGTCTCTACTGGTGGAACAGGTAGCTGAGCTGAGAACGATGGTGACTGCAATTGATTGCAATTGGTGAGGGCAATGTTACAGGACTGGTAAAACAAAAAAAAAAAAGAAAAAGCCTTTGCCCTTGTTTAGGAGTATAGAGTGCCGAAGTCACGCCCCTTCTGGTAGAGCTCACGGGACCTGAGATCGGAAAAAATATGAATGGCAGTGAATGGGGAGAGCAATATTATCTTTTGTTCCCGTTTGAGTTACGACATGAAATCTAAATATGTTGTTTATGAATTTAAAACATAAATTTTA
The DNA here is from genome assembly GCF_006386435.1 of Epinephelus moara. Lineage (NCBI taxonomy): Eukaryota > Metazoa > Chordata > Actinopteri > Perciformes > Serranidae > Epinephelus > Epinephelus moara. The sequence continues at coordinate 6,056,351 of NC_065518.1, read as the reverse complement.
AGGTCAAGAAAGTCATACTTTGTGGTAAAACTGTTGAGATATAAGCTTTTGAAAAAAACATAATTAGAAAAACTACACAGGAGGCGGTCGCGTATGTGACGTCATAGCTTTCGCTCGCGGACTCAAAGCAGACGTCCGCAAGCCCTGTGCGCGCAAAGCTCAGATTTTTCAACCGCGCGGACTCCGCTCCACGCACCAGTGACTGCTCGGCATTTATTTTTCACATCGCGGGGATTTTTCACGGACATTTTTACAATTTTTCACATCGCGGGGATTTTTCACGGACATTTTTACAGGAAACTACAACGTGGAAGTGCACTCAACTATGAAAGCCTGAATGACTGCGGACATTCCTCGCGGAGTCCGCTCCGCTTATAGTACGCCCGAGTATGTTCGGGCCTTAAGAGTTTTATAATAATGTAGCTTAATCTGCGTAAAAGATACAGATGTGCAGATGACGAAAATAAACACTGAGTGAAAAACCATTCAGTCAGGTAAATCAGGCAAAGGCTGCACGGAAGCAACACTCGAGGATACTCTCTTCAAGGGACAGAGACATTCCCTCAAGACAGTGACAAGGCCACAAAGATTAAAGGGAGGGTTTATTATTTTAGACCTATTTACTTATTTTGTAGAAAATACAGCTTGGATGCAAGATTTGAATGCACTGCATAGATTTTCAATTGTCAAGCATAAACATTTGATTTGGACACCTTGTATTATCTAGGAAAACAGAAGTATCCAATCGGGACTTGGTATCGGCTGATGGGGACGTGCCTGTCAGGCATAACTTTATCTTGAGATGACCTCTTCCAACTACAAAACAGTTGTTTAGCCACAAGTTTATTCAACACATCATCTCTTTTCTGCCCACTGATGTGTCGGTATCTGTCTTGGCAACAAGTGTCATTGGGTCCTCCAGCAAGAAGAGGGCTTATTTCTTATCTATTCATTATTCTATGGACCATTAGTATTTAAATCCAGCAAGACTAAGAAGGCTAATTGCATTGTGGAAACGTTGCAGACTAAACAACGACGTAGGTGTTTCAATGAGTTCTGTCACCAGTAGCTCAGCTTTTACATTCGTTTGTTTTTCCCACTCTAATACCGTCATATACTGTATATCTCTGTGAAATGTCAGGAAGGTATAAAGGCATAAAAAATAGATACCGCCCAGGCCTAATTACAAGCAATACAATCAAATGTTAAATATGGACACAGATGTAAAATCTGTGTTGATGCTTCTTGTGTTGGTGGAATGTTCTGTCTCATCCGAACCTGTTGTTCTGGAAAATCTCAAAACCGTAGATGTCCAGCACCCCGATGACGGTGTTCTTCCCGTGGACTCTGGCATCGTAGTTCTTCACCTCGATGATGTCATTGATTCGTCCCACAATCCAGCAGAACAGGCGCTCGTACATGGCCTGAGGACGACAATGCATTCACAGTGAGTAGTCGGCTAATTGGGTGCTAGCTTGTGAGCAAGTGCGTTGCTCAAGGGCACAGAGCAGTCTGGCACAGATGGGCCGCTGAAAGTGAAATGTCACAATGTCAGTGAGTCAGACTTTTGTTCACAGCCCACGGTGCTGGTTTAGAAACTGCCTACATACATTGCTTCCTCCACAGTCTCCAGCCTCTGTCTGGTGTCATAACATTGTGACTCATGCTTGTGTGAATCAGTGTGAATTGTGGTAAAAATATCGCCATGCACTAAGTGAAATGTCACAACCCTCCAGGCTTCAGCTGGCCAATGTTGTTTTGTTTCTTTTTCTTTTTTATGTGAAAGTGCTCCGCCTGACAGACGACCAGCAACTTGTAATTTTCTACCCTCCCAACAATAACCTTGGCGAGAGCGTCCCGTCCGTAGCTGGCCTCTTGTGCCGTGTGCTGCTTTTCGATGACGTCTCGACCCGTGGCCACGGTGCGGTAGAGCAGCGCCTTCTCCACATTTTCTTCTTTGGTGGACAGCAGATCCCTGATCACAGACACCAGCTTTGTGTTCTCTATCAAGGTCACGTCACCGTCCACCCCGAATGTCATGTTGCCCTGAAAGAGGAGCCAGAGAGAACGGATTATTCTGCAGTGCATAACAATTTGGTTCAAGGCACAGTTCAACAATGTGGGAAATGGGCTTAGTCGCTTTCTTGCCAAGAGTTTGATGAGAAAAATGAGACCAATCCTGTGTCTGTGCACTTCATATGAGGCTACAGCTAGAAGCAGTAGCTTATCTTAGCACTGAGACTGGAGGCTTGACTGGCTACTGGTACTTCCAGCTCGTAACTCCCAGAAAGACCACAATTTTTAAAACTCTTAACAAATAAACGATATAATGTGTTAATTCAAATTTGGAGGTGTAGGCCAGCATTTTTTAACTTTGGACAGAGCCAGACTAACCATCTCCTCCTGTTTTCTGTCCTTATGATGACTAATGCTGTCTCAAATCGTGTACTTCTGTACTTACATGTGCACTGAGAAGTATGGAAAAATGCAGTGCACTATGAGTACCCGGATGGTGCACTCAAAATGGTCAAGAAGTTGAGTGTGGAACTATGGACACTTCTCGCCCTCAATGGTCGCCATCTTGGCTATGTAGCGGAAGGGGAGGGACCACTTTTCAAACTGGAAATGGCGGCCAAGGACTGTGCGACCCTGAATGTTGCTACATTTTACAAATACATGTGTTTTTTGCACGAAGCACCACTATACTGTTGTCGGGTATAAGCCAGCAGTATGTTTATTGGGTTAATTTAGCAGTCTGTAATGATTTGATACCGTGAACGATAACGCAAATGCTAATGCTAGTTTGCTAACTAGCTAATTTGCGGTCGTCATTTCCGGTGAGTGCACAACGGCCTTGTTTGGTTTGAGACAACACTACCCTGTCAAAATTCACGCACTACACCAATAAGTACATAGTGCACATAGTATACTACATGGAAGTGTACTATGGGAAGTATGTGTTTTGAGACACAGCATAGGATAATCAACTGCTAGCTCTAGCTTCATAATTAGGGCACTAAAATGAGAGTGATATTGAACGTCTATCCCTGCTACAAACGCCCCCTGAGGCTGTAGCAGTATAAATAGAGGGAATCGCCTTGTTGTTTACAAATACTTCCGGGTAGAAAACCAGCAGAGTTTAGCTACATATATACATATACATATATATATATATATATATATATATATGTATATATCTATCTATCTCACATTTTTCATGACACTATATCACCGTTTAGACTAATCTGATGTTTGTAAAGTCTATAAACACAATGACTGAACAAACATTACTATTTCTGTGTGCACGTTTTGTAATTAATAACATGGTTATCGTAGATTAGCTGGGCTAACCGTTAGCTGTTAGCCGTTAGCGGTGTCTGTAATAACTCAGTATCTCAATAAACGGTCCGTGAAATTTTTTTTTCCCCAGAGGATATCTTAGTTACAACATGATTGAGCTAGCAAAGCAGTTTTGTGTTGCTATGTGTGGTAACGCCCCCAGCGTTTTACAGCAGAGAGAAGTGCTTGTTTTTCCATGATTTTGAGAGCTACTTTTATACACTTAGCTATTTTTTTAATCTTTCGAATTTGGCTCAGTGATTAATGACACATATTTCTGTGATGTGACAAACTTATAACAGACATTTTTTGCTGCTTTACACAGACTTTAAATGCCTTTTTCTCTATACTTTTACTATGTGATGTTGTTGAGGACTTGTGGCCTTGTGGCTGGTTGAGAGGAGCGAGGAGTCAGCAGCCAATGACGGTATAATACTGTCAATAAAACAGGGATTGTGAATCACCGCAACCCTCAAAGGTGCTTGAGCATACAGTCATAATTATGCACACACACACACATAAGACTGATTGGTCCAGTAGTTTGCAAGATGAGCACCCAACCCTTACACCTGGCAGAGATGGTACTGTGTTGGAACTTAGTCTCTGTTTTCCCTGTAATTGGTACCAGTCTACACAATTCTTCACATGAAACTTGCCTGGAAATTATCAGGAAACTATAGACCTGTCAAATAAACAGTTACAAAACATTCTGCTGCTGCTTTTACATTGGACTCAGTACTCAGTGGTAAAAAGAAACAACAAAGTACACACAGGTGCATTTTCTAATCCTCACACTCTCTATCTTGGCAAGGACACCGGTCCACTTTGCCAATATGGTGCTCACTGCCTACAGTCTATACACAGTATCTCCCAAACTGGGACACAGCTGGCACAAGTAAACAAGCAGGGATTTTGATATTATCGGGTATTACCAGATGTAGGATGGTGGCCACGATCTTGTAAACGGTCTGAATCTCATCCCCTGTGAAACCGATCACTTTCATGGCATCGGCTACGGCTTTGAAATCAGCTCCATCATTGATGGAAGACTAGAAGGAAAGAAAGGAGAGATGTTGGAGAAGGACGACAACAAATCAGTGAAAGTAAACATTGCTAAAGTTAATTGCATTGGACCATTGGTTGATTTTTCCTGCTGAGACAAATATAAATGTGGATAAACTACAGTTCTCGTGTGTTTGTCCCGCAGTCACAGCCTTTCCCTTTCTCTCCCAATTAATGCAGCCGGGATATCAAATTCCCACGGTTAATTAAATTACAAACTGCTGCTGAACTGTGATGTTTCGTTATAAAAATAGGAGCCGCTGAGGCACACAGTGTACAAACCGCTGCCTCAGCTGTTTGGTCGTGTTGTGTTCCATGACATCAGGCTGTTTGCTGCTGTCAAGTGGTTTTGTTCCTACTCATTAAGCCTGTGCAAAGACGACGGCCCACAGCAGAGGTCCACATAGAAAACACTCCTCTGTACAGTAACACAGAGATGACGATAACTGAAATACCTTCTCTAGAGGCAATACCTCACACTCGTACCCTGGTGTGGGGCAAGTGTGTTGAGGAAACAATCGTGCGTTTGATTGTATTTATCTCTGCTACCTCTGTTTGCATGTAAAATGAATTGAAAGAACCACCTTAATTTGGCCTCCAACTTTGATGTAGTTGTAGGCCGTCGGATCCTTCTGGATGTGAAGAGAGCGTAAGAGGGAATCTGGACCTCCTCTAAGCAGCTAGTGGAGGAACAAAAATACACACACATGTCATACAGTACCTTTGTGTTTTGCATCAATACAAAGACATTATACAAGTCAAACTACCACCAAGTGTAACTTCTAACATCTTAACATAATGTACACACCACAGCTTGAGTTATTAGCATGCTCATCGTGTTTGAATCTAATGCATCTGCACGTCCAATACAAACTGTGGCCTCATTCTCAACTCCCTAAACTCCTACATGTAGGAACAAAAGGCCTTTTGATGCTGCATGGATTCATATTCCTGCCAGAGAAGCCAGTCTTTCACATGTTTAACAGACACAATGAACAACTGCATGCACACACATACATACTCTCTCTTCACATGCAAACACACAGGTGCACACACACATTTACCTGGTAGAATGAATGAAAGCTCCTCTCTCCTTCCTGTTGGAAAATCACCCTGGACTGTGGACAACAAAAGTGGAACAGCAGAGTTAACAACATTCTTGACTTCACTATGACCAGGTAATAGGTACGACGACCCTTCGTTAGCTGACGCGCCTTTACCTTTTCCAGCAGGTAGTTATTGATGTGGCCTCCGATGGGATCTCCCTTGAAGTCAAAGTTGATGTCCATGTATTTGCCGAAGCGGCTGGAGTTGTCATTGCGGTTTGTCTTGGCGTTCCCAAAGGCCTCCAAGACACAGTTGGATTTAAGCAGCATGTTTTTCACCCTGTGGGACGACAGGACGAAATTACAGGTACAGATATGTCCTCTGAGTGCAACCAGCCCTATACTTCATACCTTATATTCTAATCAATCATGACTTGCAGATCGATCACCACTTGTGCCCCAAATGGCCAAAATAAAAATAATGCAGGTTTAAATATAAATAAACACACAGCACTATGAAAACAGAACCACATGTGCAAACCCTGACCAGACCAGAGACAGACGTGTCCTCTCAGACTGGTCACCCCTCCAAGTCAGCGTTTGACCAGACACAGTTGGAGTTCATCAATATGTGTTTCCATTAGCAAGCAGTGCCAAAAGTTTCCCCTGACACCCACTAACAACACAACAGGAAGAGGGGAAATCATAGCCGATACAGACCTCACACAGATAAGAGACAGTAATCTGCAGGGAGCAGTCAGGACGGGATATTACTGAGCTGGTCTGCCTCATTGTAAACCATGTCTATATGGGACTCCACTGCCGCTCTCACACAGTGTCCCTCCTGCTACATTCTCACTGCAGTGTCAATTTATCATTTAAAACTTGTTCTGTGAATAACTAGTGTAACAAGGCGCTGTTTTGCTTAAAAATGTGACCTTTAAAACACCAACTTTTATAACTTGATGTCTACAGATACCATTCAAACAATAATATCTAATCTCTCAGACTCTTGAACTTAGATTACAGCTTTTCATTGTGTAAAGTGTAAGGTTATAATATGGTGGTCCCAAAATCCACCTGCGTGAGACAGAAAAGTACATTTAAAAGTGAATTTTTGTTTCAAAGAGGTATGGGAATGAACTCTGACACTGCAAGGGCTGAAATATAAAAATATACAATGCCATAATATTCTGTATTTGCTTGGACACTATCACAGAATTACGGTATACCGGGGAATGTAGAAATCCAGACGTTATGATTTTCAATACTGTCGGAAATACAGATGCTTCTCTGTCTACAGCCCCTTTTACACTGCCAGATTTTACGTGAATGTTGGGCCGTTTTGCCGGCCAGCTGTGAGCGTTTAGACACACAGAGGCGGATTGGCGAGTTGATCCGAGGTGCCCAATTTTTCGCCTCGTAGGGTAGACATATTGGCCGAACCCTTTTAGTTTAAACAGACCGAGCCGGCCTTCCGCAACAGGAGGGGCTGTTGAAGACTTGTGGGAGGAGCTGTTGATGACGCCGCATGTGCGACCCACTGACAGCGGATAAACAGGAAACAGCTGATAGCAGGAATTAGCGAGCAGCTAGTAGCAAGAGGGAAACGCAAACCTGACAGACACTGTAAAGATGAGCAACTGGGGAGACAAGGAATTGCGCGCCCTCCTTGCCCTCGCAAACAAAGAGGCCATTCACAGTCAGATTCCCTCCCACGTCATTGTTTACGTCACACGCTAAGCCACACATTTTGTGTTGATGTAGTGCACAGCACACACCACCAGAGGTCAGTCTCTACTGGTGGAACAAGCAGCTAAGCTGACAAACATGGCGACTGCGATCGGTATAGATAACTTTACAGGACTGTAAACAGCTGGCCAGCAACAGTAGGCACAACATGGTATAAAAAAAATAGGACATGCTTCTGGATCAACATCCCAAATGTGTTCCAGGACCAACATTGCAATCAACCAATCATAGCCCTGTGACATCATCAGTGTGCTAAAAATTCCTTTGTGCTAGCTTTCCAAATTGAAGTTAGTACATTTGAACAAAATCCTCAGTGACATTGAACATAAACACTGTAAGCTACTGCAGGGTTAGCGAGTTAGCCTGCTAACTAGGTAGGCTATGCTAATGAGTAAACTTGGATGAGGATATTAGCGAGCTAGCTTCATGCTGATTCTGAATAATTTGTTAATGTCAACATCAACATAGCAGTGATGGTCCTGGATCAATATGCAACCCTATCCAGGAACAACATGGCAATTATGTCCCTGGATCAAACAAATTATACAGGATAAAGATGATGGTTCTGGATCAACAAACAAATTATCCAGGGTCAAGTTGGCAGTAATGGCTCTAGATCAATACGAGTACTGCAATCTTGCAAAAAAAATAGTTTGGAATAGGCTATTAAAAAGGAGGGAAGACGTATCCATCGCAGGTCTTTGCAACTGCAAAATGACATTATCCTTACTCTTAATGTTAATGAACAATACCTTAGCCTATTGGTGAGCTTATTTGTTAGCATAGCCTACTGAGTTTGCAGGCTAACTCGCTAGCCCTGCAGTAGCATGTTAGGGTTTGGTTCAGAATTCCTAAGGATTTTGTTCAATTGTATAAATTTTAATTTGGAAAACTAGCTTAGCTCTGAAGAAGCACATAGTAATTTTGAGCAGCCCACTGATGATGTCACAGGGCTGTGATGGGTTGATGGCAATGTTTGTCATGGAAAGCATTTGGGATGTTGATCTTGGAGCATGTCCTACTTGGCAAAACCACATTGTGTGCAAAAGCAGAAAGAGACACCAGCGGAAAACAACATATTTTCACATCTGACACTGGGTGTTAAAAGCTAATTTTGAACAAACCAGAGCTGGTAATTCAGTTTTTGTTTGTTTCTGTCAAGTTTGAATGAAATTTTTTTTAGTTAGTCTTAGTTTGTTGAGAGAGAAAAACTTAATTTCAGGAGGTGTACAATTATATTTTTTAGGGATGCACCGAAATGAAAATTCGTGGCCAAAGCCGAATAATACTAAATGCTTGGCCGAATACCGAGTACCGAATACCGAATGCCGTTTTTTAGTTTTTCATTAGTTTTTGCAGATGAACCCCCTCCAGATTAGTGTTGTCACGGTACCAAAATTTGGATCCACGGTACAATACCAGTGAAAGTATCACGGTTCTGAGTAGTATCACGGTTCTGTGGTATCCTGATACTACAGCAAAAATGAAGCAGATGTGCCTTTTGTCATTTATAAAAAGATAAATCACTTTTCTATAATACATCAATGATATTTCAATGGAATAAATTACTTATTGACTTATTCATACTTCAAAAACAGCATCAATCAGTGATGAACATAGGGGGGATCAAAATAAAATAAATAAATGAAATAAAAATCAACCAGCCACCCTCCTCCCCTGACAGTCCCTTCATAGGTAAAGAACAGTCCCTTCATAAGTAAAGAACAGTCCCTAAAGTGCGGTGAGGTTTGTGGGCCGTCACCTGCCACTGAAAGACTAAAAGAGAGAAATGTGAACGGCTCCTCCTCTGAAACGCCACATACTGTGTGCCGCCATGGCTCGGCTGTTCAGGTACTTTTGGGCAGTCATGACAACAAGTTATTCACCTGGAGCCGGACTTCTCCGTCGCCGGTAAGCCGTTATCATGCGCCACCGTATTTGACAGGAATACGTATTCCTGTCCGTGCCTGTGACCCCCGTTCAACCCACAACCGGTGGGATTCACCGTTTCGTTTCTGCTGCTGGTTGAAATCTGTACTCACACAGCGTGCTGAATGATTTATTTTGCCCGCACAAAACTATTTTTAGTCACAAATGCCAGTGCGGTGACGGATGGAGTAAAATATCGCCACACTGCCGACATTTTACTCCATCCGTCACCGCACGCTGTTTGATTGCATCAATGATCAAAACACGCAGCTATTATTCGGCCTTGCTTTTCACTTATTCCACCGAATACCGATTGTGTTTTTTTGCAATATTCGGCCGAATATATTCGGTTACCGAATATTCGGTGCATCCCTAATAATTTTTAGTTTAATAAGGAAAATAGGTATAGAATATTTCCTTGCCTGACATTTTGTGAATTTATTTTGTTTATTCATTAGACTAAAAATGCCAAGAGAGCTTGTGGAATGAAGTGGACTCACCGCTTACATAAATACCTTAATATTTCGTATACCTTGATGAAATGTCATAGGCTACACATACTCTTATCACATGGAGAATTAAAATTGGTATGTGACCCAAATTAGATCATAATGACCTACATTTTATTAAATTATATTCTACACTACTTTTTCCTCCCTGGTGTTTAATGTGTATTTAATGTGTGTACACTTGCACTTAGTAGATTATTTATATGTTCAAATGTTTGGGCAGCACTTTGTATTGAAAGTTGACCTTAAAACCTTTTCCTGCACAAATCTTTATCTCTGGCCTACATTTTGTTTACTTTAAATCAAAGTTTATTTGTTGCTTTCTTCCTAAAATCTGTCTAATTGATTTCAACACACTCCTCTGCTGTGGTGGGTGGGGCTGTTCATTTGTTATCATATGATATGGTCGAAAGCCTCACTGACCTGTAAATATCTCACTATGATCTACAACACTTTGACTACCGGCAGTATTAATCCCTGGAATATGACAATGACTTACTGCTAACTACAATAGCTACGATAAGATAAAAAAGGTGACCTAGAAAATACAAATTAATAATGAACTACGAAGCTCCTGTAGCTGTGTCAGCAACTAAAACAGACATTTTCGTTACGGTGGAAAATATTCTGCATATCTGGGCATCTCATTTGGATAGACAAAACACATCTCTGTGTAACGTATGAATAACATGTTTGTGCAGCAGGAGTGACGATGCAAAACAACTGCACACTCAGAACCACAGAAAACTCCTCCCTCCCTATCTGATAATATTTGCAGGTTAGTCACCACCGCACCAAACACACGCAGAGCTTCTGTGTTCAGATTTAATAACAGAGTAAATAAAAGCAGCTCACCTCTCCACCTCAGCCCTCTGATTGGGATTGGTGATAGCAGCAATGTATTGCATTATATACTTGCTGGCTTCTGTCTTTCCTGCTCCACTTTCCCCTGCAAGAAAACACACACAGTGCAAAGAGTCCTTAAATATAACACTTCATATTCTGGTGTCTACAATTTTGAGGCTGTCAAACCACCAAAGCTCAGATTATTTAAACAACAAGAACAACAGCCTCTTTTATTGCCTGAATCAGACTGTACAGAATTCAGCTGACACGGTCACATCACTCCAGTTTGAGCCTCTTTACACTGGCTCCCAGTACGTTATATAATAGTGGCACGGTGGTGCAGTGGTTGGCATTGTTGCCGCACAGCAAGAGGGTTCCTGGCACAACACAGGGTGAGCACTTCTGTGTGGAGTTTGAATGTTCTCCCCGTGTCAGCGTGGGTTTCCTCCAGGTACTCCAGCTTCCTCCCACAGTCCAAAGACATGCAGGTTAATTGGTGACTCTAAATTGTCTGTAGGTGTGAATGTGAGTGTGAATGGTTGTCTGTCTCTATGTGTCAGCCCTGTGATAGTCTGGTGACCTGTCCAGGGTGAACCCTGCCTCTCACCCAGTGTCAGCTGGGATAGGCTCCAGCGACCCCGAATAGGATAAGCGGTTACGGAGAATGAATGAATTTTACCGATTACTTTTAAGGCTCTTCATGGTCTCTCCCAGCTGTATCTCTGACCTCTTAGTACACACCAGGACGTACTTTGAGGTCCTCTGGCAGAGGTCTTTTGTCTGCTCCAGAGGCTCGGCTGAAAGCGGACAAAGCTGCCTGAGGAAAACTTGTCTTTCCTGATTTTACTTGAGTTTTTAAGTTCATTTAAACTGTCTTTTATTTCCTGCGTTTTTATATACCAAAGTGTTTTTCATTTTCAAATGTAAGAAAGCGATAAACTTGAACACAGAACAATTAAATCAAATCTCCCTCGCCCCAGCTTCACATATACATAAATGCCAGATAGAGAAAAGTAAAATGCAGATAGCAATAAATTAAAGAGGCAACAGACAGCATCTTTTCCTAAATATATCATTATGAAAATAATGTGGGTTGCACAGGGTAGTGGCCACAGTAAAATCAGACTATCAGTGTTTACATAGGTAACTTAGTGGCTGTGCAATAAGCTTCTGCCACCAGCGCCGAAATTTCACAGAAAAAATCTGCTTTACGGCAGGAAACGCGTCATGTATTGTGAATTCAGATTCAGATTCAGATTCAGAATACTTTATTAATCCCCGGGGGGAAATTGTTTAAAAAAAAATTGGTCGGTCAGCCAATCAGGGACTGGAGCTGGTCCTTATGAGAAGTTGGGCACGAGATAGTTGAGTCACGAGCACAATGGCAGACGAACAAAGTTTGGAGACAAGTGAAAAACGGCCTAGCAAAAGAAAAGGAGCTCCTCTGTGTGAGGAGGCAAAGAAGAGCAAAAAGAAGAGTAATAAAAGAAGAGGAAAAACAAGAGTAAACCTCAGTCAGGCGTTCAAGAGATGGAGGGAGCTCCGTGACCAAAGAGGCTTCAAAACCCATGTCCAGCTAGCTTTCTTTCTAATGGATCAGTAAGTAACACGGCTAAATGTTAGCTAGACCAGAGAGGACTGTACTGTACTGGCTGCTGGTTAATTCCTAGCTGGGCAGCATCGCAAATCGCCGCAACCAGGGACCAGGTAGCCTCCTGGCCAACAGCGAGCAAAAGGCCCCCATAGGGAGTGTGGCACCACTGGAACACACCAAACAGTGAAATCAATAGGGATGAGTCTATTGTTTTCACAGATATTCTAAAGAATGTCTCAAAGATAGATTTCTAAAAGTTTTATAGCTTGGGACATAAGACATGTGTGTTAATGTGGCGGGAGCTTGCTATACCAAAGTGTTTTAATCAGTTCTTTTCAAAGTTGTTGTTTCCATGTCTTCTCTGTTTTAATTATTGAAATGTAAAACACTCTGTAACTCTGTTTTAAAAAGGTGCTTTTAAAAAAAAAAAAGTATTATAATTATCATTACTATATTAAAAGTTGGTCGACTGTGGACAAAGAACCCTGAAGTTTCTCATTCTCATTTTAAAATCTACACTGTGCGGCACAAAAATATTTCAGTCCATCGCAGTATTTAAAACATTTTTTTTTTAGGTACATTATTTCTGTCTATGTTTGGATTCATGATGATGATCTGAGGGTGTTGAGAGGCTCAGTTCCTCCTCTGACCACTGAGTGGTGCTTCAGCCTCTGCATGGTGTCTCCACGCTGTTACACAGCTTGTGACCACATGAAATATTTGTTTTAGAAAACATAAGGTGAATTGCTTTTATTAACTTAACAGCGACTACATCAATATTTGTCTTTCTCCTCCAGAACATCTCTCAGGGGACAAAACATCTGAGTATCACAGGACAAAAATGATTATTACATCTGGACTTTAGATTTACATTAAAAGGAAATAAGACATAAAATGCATAGAAAACATATGAACCCAAAATTGTATGTGAGATGCACAGTGTATAAGAAGAGACTAAAACATGCTGTGGTGCTGTTTCTTTGTGTGGCCCATGCGGGGGGCTTCCCATGTTACCTGAGATGACAATACAAGTGTCTTTGTTCCTCCTCTTCATGGCTTTGTAGGCAGCGTCGGCGATGGCGAAGAGGTGGGGCGGCCTCTCATACAGCTCGCGGCCCTTGTACTGCTCTATGGTGTCGCGGCCGTAGATGTTCATGGCACGGTAAGGATTGACAGACACCACCACCTCTCCGATGTAGCTGTAGATCCTCCCCTTCTCAAACCTGAGGACACACAGAATGGGCGATTTAGAAATATCATCAGATATCAGAATTTGTCTTTGTCTTTCATCATTTATCGAAATTATGACTCCAGAAATACTCTGAATTACTGCATTTCTGAGGCATTACTGTGTTCAAGGAAGTAAAACAACACTGGAGCTCTGCAGCAACACTTTCACTTCCTTTGTTTATAGGCATTTATATATGGAATGAAAACAAACAACTCCACCCAGGTTCAGTTCAAAGAATATTTTGGACTTCATACTTTAAATGATTAACCAAAGCCTTTTTTTTATGCCTAAAAATTTGGAGATACAGTGCCTACAGTGAAATGTACATAACCTTGGATACAGGGAGCACACGAACACACTGTTTGTAAAGTCACGTGCACTGAAATTCAAGGACTTGGTCAAACTGACATAAATGTTCACTTCTTCCTACTCCTTTTTGAGCTGTTTATGTTTTGTTTTTATTTTTTGTTTTGCAGGGAATAAAGTCATTCATTCATTTGTCATTAAAGGTACAACCAAACCTTTGAGAACTGATACCATCCTGGTTTCGGTGTAGAAAAAAAAAAGCTAAATTGGAATAATAATAATACAATAGAAACAATATATACAAGTAAAATAAAAATAAGCAGTTTAACCAAAAGACAAGACACTCTAGAAGATACTCTAAACCTATGTACAATCAAAGTGCTCAAGGTGCATGTTAGAGCAGCCTATGGGATGCATGTAATGTACATGTAGTGCAAATGACTAACGGCAGCAGATATGGAGTGGTGCAATGGTTAAAGTAAACGTGGCCAATAGGGATGCTGCGATCCAACTTTTTCACTTTCGATCCGATAACACCACATATTTCTGTCTGTTCACTTTTTTTTAGCACTTATTTTGTAATGTGGAATAACAGAAAAGGCTTGATCAAGTGCTATTACTCAAAATGAGAATAACATACTTCTGGAGATGAATAGTCCACAACAGTAGGTTATTATGACAAAACTTGAGCCATTTATTAGATATTTAAATTTTTACACGTTTATACGTTTAATACACGTTTTGCATTCGGCCATTCTGTCTTTTTCGCTTTTCAGAAGGAAGTACTGCCACACCGCTGACATTTTTTTCAACTATCCACACTGTTTTTCTCCCAGTTGTTGTTATCACGTGACCTCCCCCTCCCGCTCTCCTCTCTTCTTCGTGTGTTACAATGAAGTGCTGGATGGAAAAGCTGGAGTGGATTTGTGGTGCTAGTATCACAGTTTTCGTATCGCACTTTTCCCCTGCAGTGCGATCCGATCTGATCCGATCCACGTTTTTTGGCTGGATCGCAGCATATTTTCAATCCATGATCCGGATCGCAGCATCCCTAGTGGCCAAAGTTTCAAATAATGAGGACGACAGATGATGATCAGCAAACTTCTTGTTTCTTTTACCATGTGTGTGTCCCGATGTGATCATTCTGTGCCCCCTCTGTAAAGTCGGAGGTGTTTGTGGGTCCACTCAGGTGGAACGCCTCATGAGCCTCCACTTTGATGCCAGCATCACTTCACAGAAGTGGAAATGTATGCACACATATTGTTGAAATTGCACTTCATTTTCTCAAGATATCTCAGGCAGTTCACTTTTGTTTTGTAAAAGCATGAATGTTTTCGGAATTAACTTCTTCACACTAAAAGAAAAGGAAACATTTGGAGGTGTTGTAATTCATACAGTAGGTTATCATGCCATGATTCTACAGGTCTGATCCACTTGAGACAGTGGCGCAGATGGGATTTTTATATACATACATATATATATACAAATATATATATATATATATATATATACATATATACACATACTGAAGCTGTAATAAACATTAGAATCTTGAGTTTTCTGACTGAATGAACATTGGTAAACAAAGGCCTACCTGATCAACACTAGCCATACATGATCAACTGTTGCTGCTTACTAAAATATCATTATACATAGAAATAACAACATTAAAGATATTCACCTACAGCCTAGAATGCTGTTATTTTATATTTAGCCTACTTCAGGTAAGTCCAAATGCCTTCTTATTATTGTCAGACTAGCTACTCAACATTACAAAACAAATATTTGCCACATCTGGGAAAGTCAACAGGCAACAGGCATCGGATATTTACATCTTTTGGTTCTTGAAAAAAAACGCTGTGATTATTTTTCTTTCTTCTCTGGCTTCATGTGGCAGAAAAATCACCAGCTCAGTCATTAGACAGTTGTATATGATCACTATGGTTACCGCTACAGGCACAGGCACAGATACCAGCTCCTCTTAGGACCCCCGTGCCTTATGGTGTGTTACATTTACATTGGAAGTCGGAACTCGGAGTTCCGAACAACATAACCTTCCAACTGAGCGCGAACTGGGACATGGAACATGGAATTTGAAAAAAAATGGACAGTTAATGAAATGAAACGAAAAACCCAACGTTTATGCTTGTAGATGCTAGATTTCAATGCTTTTCGGACTTCAAAACTCCGACTTACGAGTACAACTGAATGCACTATTAGTCGTAGCACAAACACCGGGCTATCAATGGATCAGCTGTGCAGTGTTATTAACCGAGAACTACGTGGAAAATTGAACACCTTGCTTTCCCAGTTCAGCAAGGATCTGCTCCAGCCTTTCCCCTTCTTGAATCGGTGTAATGTGGATTGATCACTGACAAGGCTACTGCTGCTGCCATTTCAACTTTGTGCTGCAATGTAAGTTAGCCTAACTAACGCAACATTGATCCTCTTTTTTACCTATGTGTAGGGGGGGCAGTGGGGGGGACGGATCGGGGTCACTATAAATCTGGGGGGGACATGTCCCCTCCGTCCCCAGTGCTATCTGCGCACATGACTTGAGATCAAATCGGCCTGTATGTTGCCCATGAACTAAAATCAGTTTGACACCCCTGTCCCAGCAGAAACTGAAGGCACAAGTATGGAATCAATGGCAATCAAAGCAGCTTAGAGACAAAACAAAAGGCGCACAGCTGATTTCAGTATAAACGTCATTCAGGGACATCCATCATGCAGGAAACTCGGAAAGTAAGTATATAAAAGTAAATAATTACCCTTATTAACAGTATAAAATGTTACTTTGTGACTTCGAACTTTTACTTTATCACAAGATAAACATCAGCCATTGTAAATATGTTTATTAGGTACTAAAACTGCTGACATAAGCCATAAATAATACAACACTGAATCTATGTGTCCCATCTGTCCAAGGGGACAATTTGCATGTTACAATCTGACAGATGTTTGTTCTCACACGTTCTGTCCCTGTCTATGAGGAAGTCAATATAATAAAAGTTTCTCTCCCACTCCCTCACTTTCCATATGTGTTTCTGTTAATGTTACAGCACACAAGGACATGTTAGACAACAGTGTTCTTCCAGCTTTGTGACAACAGTTTGTGTTTGTCCCCTTCCTGTTTCAATATAACAATGCCCCCGTCCAAATGATCTCCCCAGTTTGGTGTGAAAGAACTTGACAGGTCTGCGCAGAGCCTCAACTCCATCCAATATCTTTTTGACTGGACAACAGCAAGCAGCAACTACACAGCTTTCAAGCCAGTAGTCCGCTTTGCGCCTCCTTTAAATTGACAAGCATGATCGAACGTTCAATGATTCGTGATGAGCGACTAGAGCGACCAAAGCTGCCACGAATATTTTTGACAGTCGTGCTTCCTGGGCGTCCACGATAGACTTTGCCTCTTTGGAAGCTTCTGGTGTGAACGTACAGTTAGGCTTTCCATGTAGGCGCATGGAAGGGCAGGGAGGTTTGTTCTCTCTGCCTCAGGCTTTCCTCATTATGCACAATACTGTAAATAGAAATAATGTTTTTTAGACGAAAGTGTTCCTTATTTAGAATTTTAAACTAATTAATCACAGAAAACAATAATGTGTTAAAAAATGAACGCTGATTCATTGCGCTCAGTGGTGCCCTTTGATGCAGTTCAACAATGAAGGCCACAGTGGCTTTGTCACATGATGGGGGCAGAGGAGACGACGCTGCTCGGCCCTGCGAATGGAACATTTACATTTAAAAAAACTCCCAGATGGAACTCTTGATAGGAGCACAATTCTCTGCAGTTTCTGCAGTAAGGAATTTACGTACAGTCGGAGAACTTCAAGCCTGAAATGTCTGCTTAGTGCAAAGCTTTTAGCAGCGAACCTGGACGTCTAAGCTAGCACAGCCTCTGATGCTAACGCTAGCAGCCTGTCTCGTCAAGCCACACTCAACCAGGTGTTCAGACGCAAGCTGAGTCAGTCTACCTGTGACCGACGACCTAACTTCCTTGCAAAATGGACTGCAATGGACAGCAGACCAGTTTCAGTGGAGGACAGGGGGGACAACTGTGTCCAAAATCCAGTAGCGATACGACACATCTGCCAAAATTCATTTGAATTGAAAATTTTTTAAATACTTTCACAGCATAAGTTCATGTATGCCACAGAGTATGTGATTAATTAGATACATTTTTTTAACCCCTTGACAACCCTACTATCACTATGACATTGCTGTAATATCCTGGTGTCCACATACTTTTAGAGATTGGAGATATGCTGTAGCTCTATCTCACTCCATCACGCAATCTCTCCCTCTCTCCCTGCCCCAGGCCGCATGCCTGACTTCCTTCCTCTCCAAAGCGGCCGAGGATCCCAGTTTCTCTCCACAGAAGAATGGCCTCTTTCTTCACAGCTGCCAAACCTCTGCCGCTGCCTCGCAAACAAGGCCAAAACCATATTATTCCAAAACAATCCTAACAGCCCTGTGGATCAATACGCATTTGTGATTGTGGCTTTAAAGCAGCTGCCAGATGAAATCAATCAAGCACTGTTATTTGCTTAAAGTCGTGCCAGATACTGAGATATTATTTCTTTAAATTAAAATGCTGACTTGTTGTTAGGACGATAAATCTAGAGTGTTGTGCAGTGAGCGCAGTATTTGTCAACCTAAAAGGCCTTCAGCACCAAACAAAACATTTAGGGTGAGGCTGCTGACGAACGTCCGTGACACTGATCTATCAGTGTTTCCTAAACCTGCAGGTTATATGCAGAATTACAGTGTATATTCAAACAGTAGATAGAAACAACAATGCTTTACCACCGCTGTATGTCCCCAACACTGTGCAGCACTGTATGTGCTCAGATTAGCTCATCTGTGTGTGTTCAGATTTGTATGTGAGCATTCATACTGTATGTCAGGCCATGTACAAACTGGCACGACTGGCTTGACAATGACATGGGATGCTCATGTGTCCTGGACAGGGAGGGACTGCCAGAGCATGGTGGGATAAAGATGCAGAATAAAATGCTTCGGTTTAAAATAAAGCTAGTTTCTAACATGAAGAAGAGAAACAATATTCACTGAAGTTTGGAAGATCACAGCTAATCACTTGAAGAGTTATGCAGCTGTTTAAAGAACACATTGAAACCACACCTGCCTGGAAGAAGAGCTCATAATGAATGCAAAAGACTGAACTTTGTAGCATGCTCGCTTCACACTGCATAGAATAAGCAGGTCCACCATAATTTCTCCGAGCAGCCAACATGCTGCAGCTACAGAAAAAGGCCCATTGTGCCCCCCCTCCCCGCAGTCAGGAGGCTGCTGTGTGCCCGCTCCATTGTTCAGATGTCAATCGGAGGTCTTTGTCTGAGACCTCTCCCCCTACATGGGCCAACACAGCGAGCTTCCCACTTAACCCACATGTACAATAGCTTCTGGTCAACAATGATTTACATGATGGGAGGGGTGTTCCTGAAGCCCCAGCTGGGTGTGCATAGACAGAAGGTGACGGGGTCTGCTGTCTGTACAGGTGTTTCCCAAACTGGACACTGAGCTGGTCCCAAAGAGGGGATATAGGGAAACTGATGTGGGCACCAACCTGAACTAAAGATGGCTCATAAACACTTTGTTGTGCTGTTCACATGCAATATATTCAAATATGTTACTCATACTGAGTGATAAAAGGAGATGTACACACTTTGCTTTTACTGTTAATGCAGAGGTTGATATTGCTTAAGAATATCTGCATGTATTAAACCACTGTGGACAGCAGTGTTGGGAATAATTCCACTACTTTTGACAGTAATTAGACATGTAGCTACGTAATTACTTTTCCAAATAATAAAACATAATTACAATAAATAAAGTTTGAATGGGCTCATTACTCTACAGGGGACTACATTCCATGGTGTCTTGTGTGTAGCCTATTTGACAGAGAGAGACAGAGGTAGGGGAACATAAGAAGTTAGGTGGACTATTGCATGCATTATTTCTGTAAGTTATTAATGAATGAATGTTATTCAGAACAGTGCAGGATCTGCTGGTCAACCCATGCAACTGGCATTAGTGCACACGATGCCCAACAGTTCAGTCAATTGGAGCTTCTTTTCCTGAAAATCTGGACAATATTTTGGCCTCCTTGAGATCAAGGACAAATTCTGTATTGGGCAGTAGCATCACTTCATGTAGCGACGTTACTAACTTAACTACATTTCTCAGTAGCAGCAAAGTTGATAAATAGACTGAGTAGCGGGGATGGTTACAAGCTCTTTTTCCCAGGGAAAGCTCTGAAGTGCAGCTGACTTTTTCCAGCAACAGGCTGAAATTAAATACCGTAATTCTTAATATCAACATTAAATACATAACCATCAGGTACTAACTCTAAATGATTTCCTTGTCATATTTCCAGAAAATGTATACATTTCACAAACATACATTTGCTGTGATAAAAATCAGATTTAACTCAAATCAAATGTCCTCATAAATATCCAACTCAATTTATATGCAACTCTGACCTGTCTGATATTTAACCCTTTGAAACCTGGAGCAATTTGTTGCTATTTCTGTCAAAAACATGGGGGGGGGGGGGAAACAGTCATGGGGGGGGGGGGAAAACAGTAATGAGAAAGAAATATTCCACAAATTGCAAGGAAATTCTAGATATCTAAAACTATTTAAAAAAAAAAAGCTTAGGAAAAACTAGGGAAGAAATATATCTAACTATCATTATTGTATATTTAACATTATGTTCCAGGTCATTTTCTTGTTTGTTTTAAACTTTTCTTTTCCCTTTTTTTTTTTTTTTTTAAGAAATGTTACACAAATTACAAAAAAAATATAGATTTAGAAAATTATTTTGAAAAAAAAAGAAAAAAGCAAGGGAAAACTATATTAATAATTAGTTTTTACATTTTAAAATAATGTCAGAATTATTATTAGAATATAACTTTTAAGCACTTGTCCAGTTTGTTTGTTTTTAACTTTCTCTTTTTAATAATTTCTTTCAACTTTTTTGGGTCATTTCTTCTGTCGTTGCTCATTGCCTTCTTTCCAATGTTTTTGAAAGAAATCAAGCTCATTTGTCCAGACTTCATAGGGTTAAGCAGCCCTGATTATTTGTGCAGTCACGCAAATAAATACAGCTGTTACAGCAGGTTGATCCCATTACAGAGACTTTTTTCTACCACAGGAACGGCGATGACTCTACCACAGAGATATATAACGTAACTGAACATTTGCGAAATGTCTAGATTCTGTTAAAAAATGACATGATGTTCAAGAAAAATAATTACCTCATTCAAGCATGAGTCAAGGGGATATTTGTTTAAGCATTATCACCGGGAGTGTCAGTCTGGTGTTGTGGTTTTCATTTATCCACCCAATAACAAAACATTACACACTGGACAAACAAACCACAAATCAAACCGTCCGACCAACATCGCATCGATTCTTTGTGGAGCTTCAGAGCAAATCAGTGAAAGGCCCAGAGGTGCCCTGGTGGTTTTCCCCCACCTCTCCCTTTATAAATAGCATCTATGAGTCATGTTTGCGAAGAGAAGAGAAGAATCAATCAGTGTGAGCGTGTCAGCGGAGACACAGGGTCAGCTGATCCATCTGTTCCACTCTCATTTAGGAGGATTTAAATGGACACACAGGACAGAGATTAGAGAACCTTATGGGCCGTGATAGAAATGCCTAGAAATGCTATTTATAGTTGCATGGAAGCTGAGTCAGATTTAAATTGGTAACAGTCATCTTCCTGTTTGTTTTTTCAGACTGAATTGAGCCATCTGAAGCGGTGGGTTAGAACAGTGAGATATGAGTTAAAGTTTGAAAGTGCATAAAACTGAAAAAGAGGGTCCATAAAGCTGCAGGTGTAACAGCGAAACTCCCTCTACATCATCCTCCATCTCCCCCTTCATCTCTCTGACTGTCCAGCTGTGAGGGGAAGTGTGTCTGAACCGGTCTGACCCGCAGCTGTGTGATCTATTTCCAAGAGGACCCCTCCCAAGAGCTGCCAGGAAATGAGAGACAGACAGGCAGACAGACAGAGGGGCTAAAGTAGGCATGTGGAGAAAAAGGGAGGAGGAAAGATCATACGTGAAAGCAGCAATTTTGTTCTGTGTGATTGTGAGATTTCTAAAGATTCATGTACACTCTGAGGGATGTGCCAGTGTCACAGTTTCATGCTGCTATCATTGTGCAGCTTTGTTGGATTCTGCAAAACAACAAACATCAAATACACTCAACAAAAGCAGGTAGGTTGTTCCAAGCTTAAAGCTCAGGTAGGCAGTTTAATTTGGGAGTCACTGGGCCAAAATCCAACAATAACCCTTGAGCATACTGTAATTCAAGTGGTCTGAGAGAACACTAGATTTCTGTACTTCCTCTTGGCTCTATTCAGGCTTTAGAAGATCTAGCCCCTGACAGGAGAGTTTAGCCAATCACCTTTTTCAGCGAGAGTATCTGTCAATCCTGACCTCACCGCCATGTTGAACACAGTCAAACATTCTCATTTTACAGCTAAACATCCACCTGTCTATCCATTTTCATCCCTTTATCCAGGGCTGAGTCACAGAGTCAGCAGGCTGAGCGAGATGCTACAGACATCCCTCTCCACAGCAACACTTTCCACCTCTTCCTGGCAGATCCTGAGGCGTTTGCAGGCCAGATGAGGTGTACAACCCCTCCAGCGTGTTCTGGGTCTGCCCAGGGCCTCCTATCAGTTGGACATGCCCGGAAAAACCTCTAAACAGTACACTAAAATATGTCTCTGAAGGAACAGGCAATGCAGTGACAATCTTGGTTCATATTTGATCAGCGCTGCCTCATCTGACAGTTTGGCTGCAGTTCTTTAGCAGATTGACATGATTTTGAGACTCTTTTACTCTGATTGGTTATTTTCGTGATTCTTGCAAGTGCCATCAGGAGAAAGAGGAGCTTGATTTTTTTTTTTACAGATTTCCTGCCTCATGTACTACTGTCAGAATATAGTGACAGTTTTAGAACTTTATATGTAACTAAAGATACGGGTGCCCTCGCTTGTCTGGCTTCAATGACTGCTTTTCGGTAATGGCTCCCAACTTTCTCCCATCTGCTGCGCAGGGTTTCTCTCACTTCTAGGTTGGCATCTGTTACCACAATAGCGGCTTCTGCTCGGGTCTCCATCAGATCCCCATAGGCTCGCTGTAAGATGGTACTGTTGGTCATTCTCCTTTTGGACGAGACCTTGAGTAGGCTACTGGTGTAAACGTTGCCTGTGCATATGAGATGATGTCAGAGGTGCCTGCTTCCGATCTTGACTCGTTCAGTCTGCTGGTGCCCATCCACTTTGTCTTACCGGTTGCGGTAATAGATGCACTGATAGATGATGAGGTAACACCTCTGCTGCTTTCACATATCAGCGGGTTGCCAGTTAGGACTGGCGAGTTAGGTCTAGAGATCTCGATTCTGTCTGCTCCTTCCTCCTCTTCCTCTGAGTTCTCTAGCAATTCACGATTTTCTGCATCTCTGTTGTGCATGGTAGCAGAGCTGGAAGCTTTTAACTCGGTTTGTTTCATTGATTGAGCAACTCGTTTGAGTTCTTCCACCAGGTCAGTGTCTTTATTCATATTGCTCTTTCTCCTTTAGTCTCGCCACCAGACAATCAGAGATCTCCGCCTTCTGATAGTCTGGGGACACTCCTTTCTAAAATGTGTTTAACACATCGGAGAAAACGGCCGGCAACAAAGCAACGCCTCTTGCATTTTTGAAAAGGACACGCCTTCCCGGAAATGTGCGCTCTCCCTTTTCTCGTCCGCAAGGAAACAAACACACAGAGAGCTTGAAAATGGATGCCGAGAGATTTAACTCTGTTTTATCAAACGTGTGCTCAGTCCACAAGATTGTGGAAATAAAGGACTTACAGCGACTTTGTTTGAAACTTTTAACATAGTCGGATTATGTTTACAAGCACAAGAGTTCAGCGAGCCACCGAAGGACCGCCCTGCGGATTTACTATTGGTTATGCAACGTAGGGATTTTTTTTTAAACTCTGAAATTGTATCCACCCATCTAAACACAAAATCAGGGAGAAAGACATCAGTCTTTAGTTAAGCAAAGCGTCTAAAGACTGACTTGTGAGTCTATTTCTCCTTGGGACCACCATCATGTGGTGATGATTTGTGATTTTAGCTGAGAGTTTGATGTTGCTATCATGGGCTGCAGAGGACTACTGTGTGCCCCAAAGTATGCTTGCTGGGCCTAAAATTGGACAACAATGTTGGAATCACTGTTGACCTCCTATGGATGTTTGGTAGACTAATTCTTCTTAACTGGAAGGAGTGTAAAACAGGCTGCGTCACTCAGGACTCTTGGCTGAAGGAGTACCTGGACTTGCGAAACATGGAACGGGCAGCCTGCCGTTTAAAAGCCTGTTTATGGGCCCAGA
Source organism: Epinephelus moara (assembly GCF_006386435.1). Lineage (NCBI taxonomy): Eukaryota > Metazoa > Chordata > Actinopteri > Perciformes > Serranidae > Epinephelus > Epinephelus moara. Next base: position 6,032,317 of record NC_065518.1, on the reverse strand, counting down.
AGACCACTGGGACACTGTCTATACACAGTGGCCTCCAGTTCAAAAGGCTTGGATAAAATGGATGTATGAGATCCAATGTATGTTATGTATGTTATTCCTCCACCTTTGCTCGCTCAGTCAGACCCTCACAGACACACACAACTCTGCAAAGAGGTTAAAATCTTCAAGGATTTGTCTCACACAAAAACAGAAGAGAAATGTGACCAGTGTTTTTCACTTTACCAAAGAACTTTGTCTGAACCAAAAATACCAGAGGAACACTAATGCCACACACACACAAACACTGATACACAAACCTACAGCATGTATACACACACACACTCTCACCCCTCAGATGTGAATTACAGAGCAAAGCTGAGCACAACCACTGTCTCCAATCTTGTTTGGGTGGGTCTTTTTTATGGTTAACTTTGGGAGGAGTGCGAGCGATTTATGACATTTTCTCACCAACAATCCCTCCCCTCTCCCCTCACAAAAAAGACATTAAGAGGTAAATGTGACGAAAGTAATGATGTGAGAATACCACCCTCAGCCTCTCTACCCCAAGGCTGGACACACTGGGGTAATTATGACATTTTATATAATTGTCAGCCTCTAATTAACACTCAGATTTGTCACAAATTCACAATCACAATCTTTCAGCAAGACAGCAGAAATCCAAGTTACAAAACGCACACATGCTGAGCAACTCCAAAATAAAAAGCACCGCATCGGCGACACATCGTAAAAACTTTATCGGCCTGTTAGCCTCCGCTGGTAAAATCAAATTCAAAGCAGACTTTAAAGGCTGAAGAGAAGGTTTATCCAGACTTAAATACTTTCTGTGTGTCCTAATCCATACAAGTTGTCGTAATGAAGGAACCTGATTTACTTCTGGATCTGTATGGTGCAATCTGTGGCCCATATTGAGCCGGTGCACGTCGTCATCGTTATGTGTTTGATCTTCAGGGTCAGTGTAGGAATTATGAAGGGTACAGAGATAATCTGTGTCTGTTCCAATTCCATCTCTGAGTTCATTACCATCACTGCTCTTGTTTAGACCAACAGCAGTATGCTTTGAGGCTTATCCCCACCGCTGCAGGCTGAGGGACATCTTGTAAAGACAATGAGAAGAAACAATCTGCTCTCCTATGCTGTAAATAAGAGGTTTTCAAACTGTGAGGGGGCACAGAGGGAGAGACATGAGGGAAAGATACTGCATGAGCTTAATGGTGCACAACGAGGTAAATTCTGTATTTGTTAACCTGTACCTAATGTGTGACTAACGCGCACAACAATTTTTCATATTTGTCCAGCACTAAGTGAGAGGGCTGCAGCTGGCAGGCACGATACAGGCTGCAATGTAACTACTCGAGGCGTATGTGCAATGCCAATTTCAGTCCATTGAAAGTGCTTGTTTTTGCCACCGACAGGCTCGGATTGTTATTCTCAGCGTCTGACGACAACAAGGAAAGGATCCTGTAGAGACAGACCTTTTTGTTGAAGAGTTAGATCTAGGGATGGCCCTTGAAAGTCGAAGATTCAAATCATCAGTCGAAGACCCTCAGATGACTGAAATGGTTTCAAGTACAGCAGTCGCTTTGTTTTTTTGGCTAGTCAGTGTGCTGTGCAGTGTACTCCTGGATACGTTTTCATCCCCAGATTTTGCTGCAGAGTGAGCCCTCTTGACTTCCACGCTACTCTTTGGTACAGACAGCTGCAGACACAATGCAGCGGCACAGAGGAGTAGATACTCTGCATTACAAGGTAACGAGATAACATTATGTCCTCTCTTCTGTTTAGAAGTGGTCAATTTACAGCTCACAGCAAGTTAACACGATACAGTGTCTGACTTTTGTTTGATATGTGGTGTCTGACAAAAATGTTGTTGCACATTTCCGGTCCGTTGTTGTTTACTATATTACGTGAATGTCACTGTCACGCTGAACGTCCCGCTGAGCCAGTTCAAACTTAAATACTTTATATAGAAAAAACCAAATTGCTGAATATTTGTATTGAACAGCCAAATCTGATTGGACTGACATAATTCTGAGGCAGGTACAGCTCTAACGAGATCCTTTTTGTTTAACCAGAAACAGCCCTGAAATTGCTACTGCCAAAGACACCAGTCTCCATTTAAGGTCCTGTTTATATGGCAATGATTTCGGAAAACGGTAAACTTCAGTTGAGTTTTGGCTGATTGTTTACACGACAGCAGCGTTTTGGGTGCGTGAAAACGCAACGTTTTGAGCACAGGTTCCAGAGTGAAATTTTTTGGAAACAGCACCGTCTCCATTGTCATGTAAACTTGCAATATGCAGTTCCTCTGAGACTTTTTGCACATGTGCATTACGATTCCAGTCACTAGGCATGCACGAGAAAGTCGACCATCACAACAACAATGGCGGACTCCTGAGCTCTGTTTGTGCTGCTCACCCTGTTGAATTTATCAACGTTTCTCCAGCAAAGTGTAGATTTACTGTAGCAACTCCACCTCATCGTCTGTCCAGACAAGCATTTGTGCGGTTGCCATTTTGTTTGTTTACACATCACCGCTCTGTAGAAGGAAGCGCATGTGCACAGACGCGTATTGTTTCATTACAAAGTCACACTGCCAGCTACTGGCCTGGCATGTATACTACACCGTTTTTGGTCATTTTTGTGGAGCCATGTGCACGGTGATTGCAAAATGCTGTCGTCTGAATGTGGAACTTTTTTCAAAACAAAAATGAAATGATTCCGTTTTCAGCAGATTGTTTTCGTGTAAAAATGGCCTAAATAACAGCAATTTTAGCATGTATAGAGTGTGCCAGTAAACCCGGAACTCCGTTAGCGCTTTTAGCACTTCCGGTTCTCTCGTCTAAAAGTCAATACGTTTTTTGAATGGGATTTTGGTAAAATGCCTCAAATAAGGTCTGTGGTTAACAAAAGCTTAAGCGAGTTTCAGGTTTTGTTCTACGACATAAAACACGTCAGTAAATACCCTACTTGTGAATTTTGAAGCTTTTACGTGTCGTAAAAAAGGCGGTTGCTAACAAGTTGCTCAATACGACTACAAACCCTGTCGGGGACATTAAACGTCATCACCCCCGAACAGGCGAGAGTGCTGGCAGTCCGCCATTACAGCTTCTTATTTAGCTTAAACAGTCCGATTTCCCCATTATACAATGTTTTTAAAATAAAGCGGCCGAAATCAGTTGAAAGCTTAGTGGCGGTGACGTCAAGAGTCATGCGACCGTGGAGTAGTCATGTAGTCCGTTAAAGCCTAACGTTAGCTTTTTACTTCTGGCGATCGCATTTAAGCTTCAAATGCGGTATGAAAGGTGTTCATATGTGAAGATTATCTCGCTGAACAAAACCTGTAAGTATCATAAACTTGTGTTAGCCACAGAACTTATTTTCTGACATAATCCAAAACGCAATGCAAAAATCACATTCACTTTCTCTTCCGGGAACCAGCACGATGCTAAATTTCCAGGTTTTGACGTCAGCCCTGGCACACCCTATAGAGCCAGAATATTTTCACATCTAACTGAGTGAATTAAGGGTTAATTTCAACCAGACCAGAGTTAGTGATTGTTATAACAAAGGCAAGACAAACTACAACAGCCTTTGTGATTTTTATTTTGTTTCTATGGACCTTAAATGTGTGTTTTACAACAACAGAATTACTAGAGTCTAGTGGGTTTGGCGATAGCAATGCCAAGGCTGATTCTCGTTAAACAAAAAGGACCTTACTCTTTAACAAAAAGGTCTGTCTCTGTAGGGTTCTTTCCATAGAGTTTTCAGACACTTGTAATAAAAATCTGAGCCTGTCAGTGACAAAAACAAACAGTTTCAGTGGACATAAATTGATAATGCAAACATGGTCCAAATGGTTATTTTGCAGCCTGTTTTGCAGCTGCCTGCTGCAACCGTCTCGCTCAGAACTGGACCTACAAATTGTAGTTCCCATTAGTAACTTAGACACAAAAACATGTGAAAATAGGGTCCAGGTTTAAAAATACAGAAGTTATACTTAAAAAACCCGAGAAGTTAGTTAGTGTTGTTTAGGCTGCTGACTTGCAGAAGACGGTCAGCAGAAGCAGCTGACACACACACACACACACAGAGGCAATTAAAATGAGGTCTTGTTGATTAAGGGGTAAACTTAACTTGTCATTGCGTATTATGTGACATCCATTCATCAGCTCTCTCTGACAGCTATTGCTCCTTGGTGGCTAATAAAGACCTACTCTGCTGCAGGAACAAAGTTGAGGTTTAACATGACACTGGGCTTTTGTCTCAGACACATCAGTGTAGTTTTCATTTCTTGGACCCACCAGAATGAGTCAAAAGTGTTGCTCTGCTCCACCTTCCTCTCCCCTTCCCCACTCTGTTATGTACAGTGTGACAGAGGCCTCCTTCACGGTCTGCAGCCATCAGACATCTGGGCTCTGCATTAGGGGATTTTCCGCTGCTTTGTAAAGCCTGCTTAGTGCTAAACAGCAGCTCCCAGACTGTCTGTAGGAGACGCAGCCCATCAACACATAACACATCCACCCTCCCTCAGGCCCACATCAATCTCCTCCCAAATCAGACGAGGTAGTTTCCCTACTACCGACACAGCTGGCCTGCACTGAGGCTGGAGTGGGGAGACAGATTACGTAAGACTTTCATACAAGGCGTCTTGCTGTGCTCACAGTGAGGTTTTACAAATCCTGAATTGTGCATTTCACAACAAAGATGTTTCCTAGTCTAAAAATAAACATGATGTAACACAGACAAAACTGTGTGATAGAGTATCTTATGACCATTACATCATCTTTTTAGTGTCCTGACAACACAGGCTCCACTAAATCTTCTATTATCTAACAAAAAGGCTTTGAAGACAAAACTGTGTCCCACTTCCCCGCCCTCCAATGATGCCGTGTCTATCTGAGAATAGTGTCATGGAATTAGGGGAGAGACAGAGAGGCACACATCCCATCTGTCAACACAACAAAAAGGTAAAACATGACGATGTGCAGGATGTGACACAAACACACTCAGACATGGATGATGCTGTTGTTGCCTCCCTCCATCACTGCAACAAGCCAGACAAGCGCAACTATCTCAGTGCAGTCTTAAACTTCTTTACCTTGCAGGACACAACAGCAACAATAGAAATAATCATGATTAATTCCCCATACACACTGACATTTTTTATATTTTACCCAATACGTCTTTATATTATATCTTTACATATTACGGTAGGTGGCTCCACTGTTACTACTGTCTGTTTTAAAACAGCAAACTTTATTGATCTTTTAGACGTAGATGAGATCATGTGAAAATTGTGCCATATAATTAATTAAATAATCATATTATTTTACAAAATTCTGTTGTCCGATTTTATTCCAGTTACGTGACATATATGCACACATTATGTGCAACGTACCAGCTCCTGTAATCTGAATTTCAGCCACTGTGTGCATACTTCTTTCCCTGTCGACTAGTTGGTCAATATGTTCTTGTCCAACCAAATTCTCATTGGTTGGACAATCGCTGGTGTAAGATTAGTACAGTTTTGTGTCCACCAAAGCGCTCTTTTCCTGCAGCTACGCTTCTGAAAATGCCCATCTGGGGGCGCTTGAGAATGCTTTGGAGGCCGGTTGCTACGATGCGGAATATCCCTGAAGTAAAAATATCAGCACAAGGTAGAGTACTCGCTCCAGATGAAGGGAAAGCTGAAGCACGGCAGAGAGGATGGACCTGCCCAGATGTTGCGCTAGACTTTTTCGTCGCTGGTCATTTTGACCAACAGGGTCATAAAAATCCGGTCATGATCTATTTTTACCGATCATTTTAATTTTCGTTTTTAAATGATAATAAAGATATTCAAAGACATTTAGTTTTCATTCGTTCGTTTTTAATAAATCCAACAAGCAAGTTATAAAGTGTGCATTAATAAGGACACACCGCACACACACCGCAGCACTTCAGTTCGGCGTCTGGTCTATTTTCGACGCGAGCCGCGAGCGCCTCTGTCAAGCTGGATACAGCGGATCGTACCAAACAGGAAGTCGGACGCAGAAAAGACGAGAGAATCCGGCCAATTTTCAAAATAAAATAACAGCACTGAGGAACGTGAGGAGAAAATACGGTGTTTATAATTTAAAATAACACAACAGTGCATCGTGAGGAGAAAATACGGTGTTTATAATTTAAAATAACACAACAGTGCATAACCGAACACATTTTTTTCAATACCCTAATCACTTCATTACAATTTTAATTTTGTGTCACTGAGCCTACAGGCATAACTACATGAATTAAATGGTCAGAACAATATGCCCTATTCATTCAGTGTTTATCCAACACGCTCAATACATGGACATGCAATGACAAATTGTCATTAACTTATTACGTTATAAAAAACGATTGAAATATGGCCTTACCCATGTTTAAAATGACCTGTTGAAGTGAAAAAACGAGTACTGACGGGAACAGACGAGTGGAGTCGATGTTTAACCGGCGTGGAGAGCGCAGGAGAAATGCGCTGCCTGTGTGTACAGTCAAGCGACTTCTGCGGCACTACCGCATCTGGTGTGTCCAGGCCGTTATGTCAACAACGCTACATGAAGCAGATGAATGACTTTTTCTCTGCAGTGTGAAAACGGCAGCCACTTAAACCACTGACTGTGCACTCTGCCGCCAAGTGGGCAGGGGTGGTAATTGCAACCAAAATGACCGACGGGCTTCAGATTTTCCGGTCATTGTAGTAAAAAAACAGTCAATGACCGAGAATATCCGGTTAACGCGACCCCTGGACCTGCCGGTCTATGTGGCCAGCAGTATTAACTTCTCCTCCATTGTTGATGTTGTTTAGCACGTTTATTTCATTCATTCATTTATTTTCCGTCACCACTTATCCTGTTGGGGGTCGCGGAGGGGCTGGAGTCTATCCCAGCTGACACTGGGTGAGAGGCAGGGTTCACCCTGGACAGGTCACCAGACTATCACAGGGCTGACACACAGAGACAGACAACCATTCACACTCACATTCACACCTACGGACAATTTAGAGTCACCAATTAACCTGCATGTCTTTGGACTGTGGGAGGAAGCTGGAGCACCTGGAGGAAACCTACACTGACACAGAGAGAACATGAACCTGGGCTCAAACCAGGAACCCTCTTGCTGTGAGGCCACAATGCTAACCACTGTGTTGTTCAGCACATGTAATGTTAAAATGTGACAATTGGACTTTGTGTTATTTGTGCTGCCAAAGTTGAACATTTTCAGATCTGAGCGACCAGAAGAAAAATGCAAACGAGCAGTGCTCAGTGCAGAATAGACGCTCACCGCCTCATCACGCTGCTGGCATTTGTAGCAGAGTGTAAATACACTGCACTCCCTTTGCAAAGAATTTAAAAAATACACAGGCCTCAGGAAAAAAAACACTGGTAAACACAAAACAGGCTACCAGGTGGAGTGTGGCAAATTTAGTTAAACTAAAGATGACATGCAGACTTTTTGGGACCAAATCAAGCAGTTGAAGAGTTGGTAAAACCTCAGTGACCAGGAGTTTATTTAGTTGACAGCAGCCTCAGTGAAGAGGTAACTAATGAGTGCATTTAATGGCTATAAATAAACTGATATCAGCCATAAATACCATAAAAAATGGGTTTGTCTTTGTCATTTAAATGTACATAGTTTTGTGGGGTACAATACATGCAGCAGGTCAACACAATAGTAGTAGTTCACATGTTAAATTTGCATTTGTAATATATTTATGTGGCTTTAATTTATTTATCCCCCATGAACATGAAGTGCTTTCATTTTGAAAGGGACAGCAGACAAACAGGTAACAGACGGAAATAGACAGAAAGGTAAACAGTGCGGTAATGTTAACATGGAGATAAACAACAGAAGATAAACATGTAATAAGGTCGAACGGGGCGAGTTTAACCAGAGTTTAGCTCCAGTCAAGAGGGCACCAAGGTATTAACTGCATTATTTGTGTATAACTGTTTATTAATTTTGATTTTTTTGTGTGCATTTACTAACTCTCTGGTGCTTTCAGAGCAGAGGTCACTGGAATATTTTGCCTTCTGTTTCTGTTGAGCTCTCACATTGGTCAATGAAGTAAAGGAGAACAAAATAAACTGCATAAGACCACCACTACAGGCATGTATTACATGACTCGCAAAATTTAAGACATATATCAGAATTGAAAACTGACATTAATACTGTGCAGATGGAAGATGCTTCAAGTAGTATGACTGTTCGACTTTCCTTTTTGACAGGCGAGGTTACAGCAGCATGTCCACATAATTTCACCAGCTTTACTTTATTAAGAAGCACCTTTTCTGTCCCTGCATTATGTCATTTTTATGTCGATATTAACTTCACCTCTGCACCCAGCTCACAGACAGCTTACTCAGTGTGTTCAGAGTAGTTTACATTCGTTTACATTTTCATAGTTTCTTCTCCCCTGCATGCACTCTGCAGGACTATAAAAACAATCCTCGGAGACGAAGCCATAGGGCCACACTTGAATAGTCCTCAGCAGCATGTGTTCCTCCCATTCACACTACAGGATGTTCTCATGAGGCTGCCAGCTCTGGGTACTTATGGGAAATGGGAGCCATGTGTAAACAGCCTGGCTGCAGATCAGGTGGCTGACCCTCCTTTCTTTGCTGACTGGGATCACAGCCATCCACCACACCCCTTCACACACACACACACACACACACACATATATAAATATACCGCCACCAAGCTGTGACTGTAACATGTATTTCCAGAGATGATTTGAATCTGATTACATTTCCAAAATTCAATAAAAAGAGCGTTCTGGTGAAATGAAGGAGGGCTGCTGCTACTGCTGCTGGTGGGGTGGGGGGGTGGGGGGGGTTGGACCTGGCTGCTGGCCTGGTGCAGAACCTGTTTACGCTTCAACACTGGCCAGCAGCGGCTGATGTAAAAATCACAGTGGGCTCGGTTATGAAAAGGGATGACTGGATGGATTTGGAGAAAGAAAGAGAAATGAATCTATCCAAAAGAACCAGACATTACTCAACGTGCTATTTCAGGAAGGCGTAACGATTTCTAGCAGGGTTAAATGAAGAGCACGAGAACAGACAGATGGACAAAAAATAACAGAGGATAGACAAAAGGGTGGGGTAAAGGGACAATGGCATTATTAACTGTACAGAGCAAAGACTTGTTCCTTTAAAGACAGTGGTGGAAGTACCAAAAGACAATGTAAAAATACTCCATTACAAGTAAAGGTCCTGCATCTAAACGTCTACTTAAGTAAGTGTGTGTGTGTGTGTGTGTGTGTGTGTGTGTTCCACGTTTTTCTCCTCACTGACTTGGTCAATCCATGTGAAATCTGGCACAGTGGTAGAGGGTCATGGGAGGATGCCAATGAAGCAATATTACATCAATTGGCCAAAGGGGGGCGCTATAGCAACCCATTGAAATGTCAA
>NC_065518.1:6016065-6022478 GCF_006386435.1 Epinephelus moara | reverse complement strand
TCTGTCAGTCAGTCATTCTGTCTGTCCCACGTTTTTCTACTCACTGACGTGGTCAATCTATGTGAAACTGCACATAGACATTGAGGATTGGCATAGGTAGAAGGTGACAAAGCTACCAATGGGTATGGACTAGTTAATAAAAACAATACACACTTAAATTGTCTTGTGCTCTGCATGTCTTGTGAGGAACGGCATCCCATTCGTGTGTGTATTTTTATATGAATATGGTCGGAATGTTGGAATAAAGAATTGAGAAGAAAAAATATTCATTTTTGGGGACTTTTTACACAGGAAGTTATATTTTGGTAGAACTACTAACACCTGAAAACTACGAAAAGAGAGCACAAGTAGACTCTACTTTTTTGTAAAGGGTTTTGTATTGTATTTTGTAAGCCTATTGTGTTTTTAAAATCTAAAACCTTAATTTGAAAACAAGCTAGTTAACTGGCTGTCTGTGAGAGCATACTGCGTTCATTTGAGGAAAAACAAATTTTGCTCTCTTTTTCTGAATTAACAAGACACTGGGCTTCAACACTCATGACAGCTGTACAAGGGCTGAATACATTTTATTAAGGCTTAAAGTTACACATAATTAAGGGCAGGCCTCTTTGAGTGACAGGCTGTCTGCTGATAGCGTCCTTAACTTCTCAGACAGATCCACCCCTTACTTCTCCACGGCTCCAAAAAACCAAGATGATGTCAGCCGAAATACCAAACTCGAGGCTTCAAAACAGGAGTTCACAAAGCAATGGGTGACGTCACAGTAGCTACGTACATTATTTTTTACAGTCTATGGAATTAACAAGATTATTACCTCAGAATTCTGAGAAAAATAATAAGGAAAAAAAATTCTGCTCTTATTTTTCTGATTTCACAAGACAATTCAGAAGAAACGAGATTATTATCTTGTTAATTTAGCCTTACAGGAGCTTTTCTCAGAATTCTAGGATAATAATGTCATTAATTCAATAAAAACAAAGCAGATTTCTTTCTTGAAAACTTTTAACAATAATCTCGGTAATTCAGAAAAACAGCGCAGAATTTTTCCCTAAAAACTTTTCTCAGAATTCTGAGATAATAATCTCTTTTATTCAGAAAAACAGGGCTTTTTGTTTCTTTAGTGAATGCATTACGCTTCTAGATGAATGGAGAGCAATAAAAAGTACAATATTTCTTCCTGAAATGTACCGACGTATAAGTGCTGGGTAGCATCAAATGGAAATACTCAAGTAAAGTAAGAGTACCTCAAATTTGTACTGTAAGTCACAGTACCTGACTAAATGTACATAGCTACTTTCCACCAAGTGTGTGTGTGTGTGTATGTGTGTGTATGTGCGAAGTGATGTGAGGCCCTGGCTGTGAAAGTGAGTAAGCTCTTCCACCCCCACAGCGGCTCAGGGCTCAGCTCCAACAGGTGGACAGAGAACAATGCAGCGCTGAAGGAAACAGAGGATGACATCACAGCCACCCAGGACACACAAACATACACAAAGGAAACACCCGCACACACACACACACACGAGCAACATCAGCCATCTGAGTCACATGCATCATTAGGGATTCCCACACAGGACGCCATGCAAACTGATTCCTGAAAAACGTAACGCTTGGTGCCTCAGTGAATGAGGGTCAAAGAGGAGATAAGAGCGTTGCATGAATACATCCCGTCTCTTGTGTTATGTGTGTGTGTGTGTCTCGGAGAACAAGGCTTCTGGGAAGTTGTGTCTGGGGGTAATGTTGCAGACAGAGGATGCGGTTGCTTGTTAAATCATGAGCCAGACAGCTTTAATGTGACGCCCAACAACATTACATCCTTAAGTGAGACAGTAACAATGGCCGGAGTGAAGATTCTTCTTTCAGGGTGATCGTGTGCAATTCAAGGATACTAAAACTGTGCACAAGATGATACGTTACCTGACCTGACAGAGACTGAAACCTTAAATTTCCTCCGTGATGAACAAGGTCATCAAGACAATAACTAAGTTTTGGTACAGATACCACACAACCTTTTTTTTTTTTTTTTTTTTTACAAAACCCTTTCATTACCATATAAAAGGTTTAATGCAGTTCGATAATACTGCTGAACTCACGACAGACAGTTAAGAAGTACCATCAAAATTATGAAAATCGATGCAGCAGAGCAACAGATCCAGAGTCCAGTCTTTTTTCATTCCGTATACTTTTCTTCCCTGCCAAAAACTGGCACCTACATTACCCACAATGCAACTTGACTGTCGACAGTTTGGCTGCAGATTGGGGTGTGTTCAAGAAGGTTAAAAAGAGGAGAAGTCATGGCCTCATATTACGTTCTCTCACTGGGTATGACACTCGATAGTAGGCACACTATTATAAAAAATGGGAATGATGAATTTGTTTCACTGATGAGTTTGAATATATTTCATACGGAAAATAAAGATATGGGTGAGAAGAGCAGTTCTGCAATTATTTCAAAGGTTTCTACATGAAAACGTTTTATTTTGTATCGGCCAGCGTCAGTTTGAGTGTACCCACAAAGTTCTGCCAGGCTGAGAGCACCTGAGCAGACACCATCCCTTTATATCCAGCGTTCTCTGCCGTAACCCTCCAACATCACAGCTCCAGCTACACTGTGCATGTGTCAGACCCCAGGGAGCGTTTCCCAGCCTTCATTTAACAGCCTTGAGTGTGTTATGCTTGTAGCAGCTAATGTAGCCTCGAGCTGATAGCCTGAAGCAGAGATGAGCAGTGGGATACAGAGGTCTGCTAAGCTCACTTCTTTCTAACTCTGCACCAACACATCTTTTTTAACCTTTAAATTTATAGTCTTCAGACCCGGCTGACACGAATAATCAGACTTCACACTCAAGGCTTTAAACAAACTTTCTGCAGTAGTATTTTCCAAGATCTGCAAAAAGGGGTGTAAAACATAAGTTTCATTGCTTCTTTCGACACTGATATATTTGCTGATGTTACAAAATCTGCCATGATGCCGTTTTGATTCACTTTAATTCTGTGATTGATGTGAAACGATGTCTTTTTCTTGGCTGCGTACCATTATCTGCCTGGTGCTTGGCTGCTAACACTGTTTGAATGTTTAGGATGGAGGTGTGCTTGGATGGAAATGGTGCCATGGGAATTTCAAAATAAAGGTGTATCTTACAGATGACAATATGTATCAACGTTTTCACTTTGCATCAACGATACTGGATCGATCATTGAATCGATATATATCGATCCAGATCGATGCATCATCACACCCCTGTTTTTGTGCTTTGGCAACACACGTTAAATGTTGTGTCAGTAAAGCCTGTTGAATTGAATTGAGTCATCAGGTGGAGATCCCTCAGTCGACTGAGATCGCTCAAGTGGAGCAGTCCTTTTTTTGTCAGTGTGCTGCGCGGTGTACTTCTGGAGATGTTTTGGTCCCCAGATTTTGCTAAGGCTCAGAGACAACATTATCTTATTTTTCTACTTAGAAGTAGTGAATTTACAGCTCACAGCAACTTAATGCACTTTTCCGATCTGTCGTTATATTGGGAAATGTCTCTGTCACACTGAACGTCCAGCTCAGCCCAGATCAAACGTTAAACTCAATATGGGGGTCGAATAAAAAATGAATCAGCAAATACTTGCACGAGAAAAGCAAAATCTGGTTCAACGGACAGAATTCTGAGTCGGGTGCAGCCCTAATCAGCACTTCTCTCCTTTAACAAAATATGCCAATTCTACAACGATGCATAATGCTGTCTTAACAAACTCAACTGTTCAAGAACTACTTTTAGACTATTTTATTTGGGCAAACTCACCACAAGGTCTATTTAGAAGCTGTTCCTCAGCTTTTATGCTGACATGGAGGAACATCTACAAGTCTATCCACCAACTACAACCACGTGAAATGATTGAAAGCCCCAGAGCAGAAACTGAATGAACCTTGAGTCGTTGTTTCCACAATCAAGGGTAGACTTTCAACCTCAGCTTGCAAAGTTACGTTTTAGATCAGAAAATATCTCGTCACAGAGTAAGTAAACATCTGACCAAGCATTCAATGCCAATACTTGACGCTACAGACACATGTGAAACTTAAAATATCTTGGTTGAAACATACTAAGTCTATACGTAACACACACATCTTACAATGTGTAAGAGGACTAAAGTTATCAGAGAAAATGGTGAAAGGCAGGGTCCAAATCAAACTATGACACAAAGGCACCAAGAGAAGAACAAAAACATGAGCCTGTGCTAAATGGCCTGCTCCCAACCCCGCCTGCCAGCTCAGGCAGTCCACAAATGAGACGTCTCTGTTGAGCTGGTGAACTTATTTTAGGGGGGAATAAAGCTACACAAGCACTGCCCCTGTTTATGTAAGGATGGTAATGTGTTTCAGATTACAGATGGTTGTATGGAAATTCTTGTGGCGAGACTGGACTTTTCACTGCTGGATTGCAGGAGAGCAGGCCTGCGAAGCATTTCTCAAAAAGCCTTCTATGAACCCGTCAGTTCAGGGGAGACTCTTTTTTCTCCATGATTAGTGAGACATCTCCTGGGAGTGTCGGTCTGAGGCACTGAGGCAGCACTTGCATGTGGAGTTTTCATGAAGTTTGAAGAAGAATATTTCACTTATGTAATTGGCCAGACTCTGTCCCTTTAAGCCTATGATTGAAACTTTCCCGTTGCACTCCCTTGCTGCTGGTCTCGCCAAGAGAAAGAGCTACTGGGCAAATGAGCAGGAAGCTAACAGGAGGACACCATCTATCTTAGCGTTCATCTATAAATATTTCTCTTCCAGTCACTGACTACCGCTAAGAGGAAAAACTTTAATAAGCAGGTTGGGATTAAATATTCTTAGAGGCATTTGCTGCGCAGTATCATCCATTTTCATCTTTGCTGCAGGGTAAGGATATGTCAGCCAGAACCGTGTGTTCTGCACATGGACTTTGCTTTTATTGCTGAGGAATGAACAATGGCACAAAAAAAGCAAATATGTGAGCGAAGGAAAGGACCCTGAACTAAAAACGCTTTGACGCCAAATGCCAATACTTTAAAGAATCCAGACTAGAGATGTAAAGGTTCAACCACTATCCGTTAACTGTCAGGAATATTTTTGACCAGTTATACATGTTGGTTTATAGGCTAACTTTGCTACTCTTCAATTTACTGCACAGTGCACCAACTGGGTCTGGTGGGAGCAAGCTAGTGCTGTCGCTCATTCGGAGATTACGACTGGTGACGCCACCCCGGCTCAAAAGTGTTGCTGTGGAAACACTGGGCGTCATTCACTAATATGTACCTAGAAATGTTCTTACGCTGCAGATAAAATAAGTGCACATGCAAAATTATCTTCAGATTCATGATACGTGCGCACCGGCTGATTTTGTTCTTATCACCCTGCATACGTTGGTGAATCAGAATCATTGTAAATGAACAGACATGTGCCTGCTATCTACAATCAGCACACTGCCACGCCCTCTCTTCTCTATATAAGGAGAATTATATTCATATTAAGGACCAGATAGGTTAGATTTTACCACCTGCTTTGAGGTAAATCAGAATCTTTTATATACCCTGTTAATTAGAATAATAATGATAATAATAATAATAATGATAATAATAATAATAATGATAATAATAATAACAGAGCTAATAATAATTTCATGACACTAAAAATTGGTGGGAGTAACCATCGTTAGATTCAATAAAAACAATGGAAATCAAAACTGTTAAATTTTAATACAGACATTCTCATATACTCCACTGTAAGATAAGACTGGGGCACTCAGTTTTTATTGTGGAATATTTTAATTATGACAATAACTGATGAGGATGAAATAAGTGCATGCATAAGTAAATTAGTAAACTAACAGTTTTAAATATTGTTGTCAATTAAAACCTTTTTTGATGAATGTGGTTTTAATACGCTATACGTCTAGTTAAGAGGTGTGTGTTTACATTTTTTGAGACAGCCGGGCCTTCATCATTTGCACATGCTAATGGTCTGATGCAGTTCTGAATTTGTCCCCAAAGTACGAATAATTCAGGTGAGAAAATATAATGAGGGTGCTTCCTCACCGTGGCCACCTGGGAAGTGACCTTAGGGTGGCCACCATGATACCACAGCAACACTGTCCAGCCACCAGGAAGGCGTTACCAATGGTAATCTGAAATGAGTGGCACCCCTAGGTAGCTCCCACCCAACACAGGTGGTCTCAGCGCAGAGCAGCCAAGGCTAGCATTAGCTAATCAGTGAGGACCAGAGGGTGGGCAGTGGCCACTACGTTTCCGTATGTTAAAGGCGCTCTATGTAAGAATGTGGCCAAAACGGTTAAATTCAAAATACTGCTGCGAGTTGTGTCCGCCCCCCCTCCCCTACAGATTCGAGGTTGCTGGACAGCAGCACGCTGGAGACTGATTTGTTTGCCCACAGGCGGCTGCCGTGG
>NC_065518.1:5998445-6015868 GCF_006386435.1 Epinephelus moara | reverse complement strand
CTGCTTATGCTATGTACCAGGACACTGCTAATGCTGCTTGCCGTGCTGCTGCAGCTCAGTCGTAACTGTAACTGATGCTGAGACTCTACTGACTGCGTGACTGGTAGACGGCGGTGGGTGGCGCAACAGGCCAAAACACAAATTCAAAACATAAACATGATTTGCGGACTGTAAAAATGTTTTTTAACTGCGAATATTCTGGCTGTACTATTGTTGTCGGTGAGATCAGTATGTTATATGAACATTATTCCTTAGTCTCTGTGACATATTAGGATGAGTTTACGACTATTTGCTTTAGATTTCTTACATATAGCTCCTTTAACATGGCCAACTGGCTGTCTGTCAGCAAAGCCAACAGAAAATAAACATTGACGTTGAGAGGGAATAATTATACGCACATCACGTAGGTGCAAGGCTATCAACAAACAGTGTACGTGAGTAAAAAAAGTAACGTTTGCACACCTACTTCATGCCACACAAGTGTAAAGAAGACAATGGTTCGATCCTACTCAGATATTTGTCAGGTTAAAAATGACCTGATGAATATCTGAGTAGGATCAAAACATTGTCTTCATTAAACCTGTGTGGTGTACAGGTGTTACTTTTTTTTTTCTCAAGACATTTGCATCACAAAACATTAAAATTTCATCTCCTCTAAATGAACAGCACTTTGAAATGCTGAAACTCACTGAGTCAATGAAGTGCCACACTAAGGGCTCATTTATGCTCCCTTTACGAAAATGTATACATCCGTTTCAAACGATGTTACCGTCACTGCCCACATACTTCCATGCGCCCTTTACGTTGGCATGGATGTTAACCAATATATCCACCAGGAGGCAGCCCAGCGTCAAAAGTTTATGACAACAACAAACTCAAAAACAAACATGGCGACTGTGGAGGAGATATTGATAATGTACCTCTTGCATAAAAGACAAAAACAGGGGCAGCGTTGTAGGAGGCGGTGGTCGGTGAGGCCGTTAAATACATCGCGACTGGAGGACGGAGAATTCTTTTCTCTAGTACTGCCGATGAGAGAAACTGAATTGTTATTTCTTCTTCGTGTCTCACTAGAGCTACGTATCGGGCAGTGACAGCAACACTGCCCCCACGGTTCCCGGTGGTACTGCTCCGTTTGGCCCATATCCATAAGCTTTATGGAAACGTGCAGAAATAGAGACGAAATGAACGCGGAGCACGGACAGAAGGCTCCGTCCATATCTGGATCCGTATTTAACATTGAGCATAAATGAGCCCTAAAGGGAGCAACATCTTGTATTCTAATCATTGAGTTTTCATCTTAAAAGTTAATCAGTTAGTTACCGGTTAATTGGTGTTAACCGAAACTGACGTCCCTACACCTGACATAAAAATACTTTCAGTATCACCTGGTCTTCCACTGAAATGAAAGCCTTACTTACTGAACCGTATCTCACAGGAGAAGTACAAACTGTGACCTTTGACCTCAGATTTCTCCACTTGGCAATCCTCACTCTACCTGAGCCTCAAGGGTACTTTGATCCCTCTGATTATTCTGCAGGAGGAAGAGAGAATGAGTCGGGTTGTCTCTTTCTGCACTACACCTCCTCTAGTCTACTGACCAGTTTAAAACAGGAGAGCCATTGTTCCTCTAAACAGCAGATGAGAATGATTTGCCTGTAATTTCATGGTGAAATCCAGGAAACACCAGAAATAGAGTGGTAACTTTAACTTTGTGAGTTATGTAACTGTGAAGAGTATGTGTCACTGCTACCTAAGAATTAAATCCCCACAATTTTGAATCTCAGATACATGTGCCTGTCTGTCTGTCTGTCTGTCTGTCTGCACATACGGTTCCCAACTAAGCTGTGAAGAGGAGCTGCAGGAAATAATGAAATGTGAGGAGCAAAGGCGAGGGGAAATGCCAGCTTTCCTGCCTCGCTGGCCTGCTCCATATTATTGGAGACTTCCTGTTCAAAGTCCTCTTTAACTCTGCATAGATGGGTTCAAAGGTCAAATCACTCGGAGCAGTTCATACAGTCAAACAAACAGGAGCTTGCAGAATTTATTGCCACTGATTCAGCCATGACTTTCTATCAATATATACCTTGAAAATTATTAAAACACAAGTCCTCAGTTAGGAATTTGTAGCCTCTGTTGAACATATTTGCACCAGATAGTGGTGCATACCACATGTGGGCACTTCAGACTGTGCAGAAGCTGTCCCTCAAATAGTGCACATATTTGGGCTCTCACAGTGTTTTGCTATGGGATATATAAGCCCCACCCGTCATGTACTCCAACAAGATTAAAACAAACATCCAGTCCTGTGAAATCCGACCCTCTCAACTTCTTCTTCACCAATTCTCATTCATCTGCACAAAAACAGAGACAGAAGTTGTGTAATGCTTGTCAGTCTTTTGATCTGGAGTATCAGGCACGCATTTGAAAGACGAATTGAAAAAATCCCTCCGTAATTATTTGGGAAACACATGGCAGTTTGGCAGGAATGTTTTTTTCCCGGATTCCAAGGGACAGACAAAACAACGCTGCCTTATAAAGACATTTAGCTGCAGTAAAACTGAGCCTGGCTGGCACACATACTGTAAGCTCACAGGACCACCAGACCTACAGCGTGCAGAGAGCCTTCGTCACTGCTGTAGGTTTGAAATAGTTTCCTGTAATATTTATTTTCTCTTCATTTATCTAAGACAGGTTAAAGCTAAAGAAGGTAACTTTTGTTTTAGCAAATACGACAATACGCTTTTTCATTTCGTAACTGTCACCATGATCTGACAGTAGCACAAGACAAAGATAATCTGTAATCCTTGTCGTACTCCTAAAGGCATTTGCAAGAGTTATGAAAACAACCAATCAGATATAGGGAGTCTCTAACACAGCTGTCAGTCATATCAGTCACTGAAATGCAGTCAGTCTGTCAAACTAGGCAGCACCAATCAAATATGAATCAACATCCTGTACCTGCATTGCCTATTTCTGACCTCAAATCTTTTCAGAAACATATTTTAGTGGACTGTTTAGCTGTAAAATTAGAATGTTTGCTACGGCCAGTGTGCAGTGCTTGGTTTCGTCTTGACTGTTTTCAACATGGCAGCCAAGTCGCACACATTTCTCACCTCAAACAAATATTAGGTGAGAAATAGGCAGTGTAGCAACAGCATCTTGATTCATTTTTGATCAGAGCTGCCTAGTTTGACCGTTCGACCGCAGTTCATGAGCAGTGATTGGCAGCTGCTCTCTTTGAAAATCACCTATGATTGGCCAAAGTTTCCTGCGATGGGCTAGATTTTCTGAAGCCTGACAATTAGTGATGCACGGGTCTGTCGTTTTGAGAGGCAATCCGCCCCGCCCAACCTGCAAACATATGCTTTAATCAATGACCCACACCTGACCCTCAACCTGCAAACCAGAGCAAGTTCTAACCCATCTTTTAAGTGGGAACATCTTAAGTACGATCTTAAGTGCGTATCTGATATCTTACATGGTTTGTTTACATGATTTACATGACAGATTCAGTGTGGATAGAGAGACACTTGTCAGATTCCAATTGATTTCCCTGGATAATGGAAACCCTTGGCACAGCAACTATGATGATAAAGCCACTTGCTGTGTGTGTTTAGAGACTCGTTATATCTGTGTATCTCGTTAAACGACATATATATCTTCGTATTTTCCTTAAATGCACTGGAAGACAAAATTGAACATAACAATATTTCTGACCAAATACCCTCTCTGATGCGACAAAGTTGGGACAATGACTCATAACACAATGAGATTGTTGATCAATAATCATCAATAATGTGGATATAACAACAAAGTGGGTTCATAAAAGCATTAAACAAATAGAAAAGTCTGGTAGGTTGATACATTTACATCACTTTGCTGTAATGCAGCCTTTAAAATGAGGGAAAAAACCCATTTACGCCACATCACGATACAACGATATCCAAAATCTAAGACGATATATAGTCTGATATCTCGATAAATCTTCATATTGCCCAGCCCTAGTGTTTCTGCTAGTTATTAATAACTAACTCAGAGGTGAAATCTGTAATATTTTTTAACAAGCTCACCCGAACCGCCCAACTTGTGGGTTGTGTGTCAACCTGCACATCACAACTGAGAAACAGAGCCAAGCGGAGGTGCAGAAGTCTAATGTTCTCTCAGACCACTTGAATTACAATATGCTCAAAGTTTATAAAATTTGCCCATTGACGTCAAAATCAAACCGCCTGCCCGAGCTGTAAGGGAAGACAATATTAGGAGATCTAGGCTGAAGCCCCCATGGCGTCCACCCTGCTCAAGAGCTCCCGAGAAATACTGAATCCCTGTTAGTCATAGGGAAACTCCTCTGAGGCTCTGTAGCATCCCTGTGGGCATCAATTACAAATCAATTTAGAGAGCTGATACTATAATTCCCCTCAGTCTGTAACCTGCTGCATTCTGCTGCCATGACTCATGTTTAATCAGTTGATTCTCCTACATAAACACATGCTGGTACAATCATGGGCTGTGCCGCACAGTTTCAGCCCCAGAAATTTTATTTGCTGACTGGTCGATTCAGGCAAATTCCCAAGACCCTACAGGAATTTGGCTTGAACTTTTATCCTGCCAGACATCTCTATAAAGAGACTGGGCATCTGCTGGGCTCTATTTAGAGGCTGGGAGGCTCTCTGGAACGGGCCACACAGTTCAACCTCAAGTCAAACAAAGTAAATGTCAACTAGAACAACCATGTCTGGCCACGCTGAGGGGGAAACAAGCAATCTTTTCCAAATCGTGCCTCACATGCAGCCACTTGGGGACTTGATTACCTCTTCAGTATGGCGAGCACTTAATGGCACAAGTAGAAATCCCCTGCACCGCAGTGTAATTCAGTTGGTTGCTAGTCAAACTCAGGCAGAGTCCCTAAATGACGGCTGGCTGCACACCACAGCTCGGCTTTTGACCCACTTCAAATAAAACCATTTCACATGTTCTGCTTTTCAATAAACGAGGCTGATGAAGCACACACAGACTGGTTTATTTGCCCTTCCAGGACTTGAAATAAAAATTCAAATACATTCACTTTGTTAAGTAGATCTAGAGCCGAGCTTTAGTGTGCAGCAAGGCCAAGCATTTAACTGTGAGGCTCGGTTCCCACATGTACTGTAGCGTAAAATACACCCAGGAGAGATGTGGAGACGTGCTCCAGCCCAAATGTTTTGGATAACTGTACCAGGAAAAATGGAGACCATGAGATGCCCCGTGCCCTCTGGATCCCTCCCTCCAGTGGTCCACTCCCACCCAGGCAAACACACTCACACATGCGTGTACGCGCACGCTCTCAGACTACAGGAAAAAAAAGAGCAAAAAGGAAGCACTCCTGGCTGGTCACACCCTCTACAAATAACAATCTGCACACGCCATCTCCGGACCGAGCTGTCTAGTTGGAGGGAAAACAAACGGGCAGAAAATGGGGGAAAATGAGGCCCGGTGCTGTCTGGCTGCTCTCAGGTCTTCTTGCCAGAGCTTCTGTACGCACCGCCACAACTTAGCTAATTTAAGAGGTATGGCTATACAAACAGTGTGACCAGAACTGCCTTGTCCTCTGTGAAACATGCACACTTGTACACCTAGAATTCTCTTCTCTTAGACATTTTCAGCTTCACATTTCAACAGTTAAATATACTGTAAAAGCTGCAACTACTTATTATTTTCATTATCAATTCATCTGCTGATTATTTTCTCAGTTTATCAATTAATTATTTGGTCTAAAAAACATCAGAAAAGTGAAAAATGGCCACAGTTTCAAAGGTGATATCATAAAATGTCTTCTTTTGTCCAACCGACAGGCCAAAACACAAAGATTTTCCATTTACAGTACTGTACTCCCATTTAAGAAGATGGAAACATCAAAAGTTTAGTACTTTTGGACTTATGACAATATATTATTAATCTCTTCAAAATGCCTAAATGTTCTGCACTACCTCGTCTTGCACAGCCACACCTATCTCATACTGTGCCAGCACTGGAGAACGGTCTGGCTGAACTCATCATAATTCCACACTGAGGGGAAAAAATATGCTCTGGGTTGTTTGCATTTCTATAAACCAGACACAACTGTCTTGGATGGCGCTGAGCCCACGATACAGACCCTGCAAAATAGTGGGAACTTGTTTTGATGGAACATTCGCACGTGGGGAGCCGAGCTCTGGCAATAAAATGTCTAAATGCATGCAAAGAAAATGCCTCATAAAACATTAAAAACTTAACAGTGAGTAGGCCGCCTGCTCGGAGGTTGTTGTTGTTTCACGCACAGAGGTAAAACAAAATGTGCAGATAAGACTGGCTATGCATGACTAGATTCACATAGCAAAGGAATTTTGAAAACCTTAACGTGCAGAGAGCAGATGTGGAGGTAAATATCATCTGAAATTGGCAGCCAGTGACAGGCTCATATCCACTGTCTACATCATGTGAGCCAGACTCCACATTACCAAGCATGAATTCTACCTCAAGCATTAGCAAACAGACTTTAACAAACACACCTAAAGCAGAATAAAGTTAAAAAAATGCTTACACTAACTATCTAAAGGCCAGAGACACACAGCTGATTAGACTTTAAGTTATCAACAGATACAAACGGGGCAAAGAATATACTTCAAATTACCGGGCTGCGTGACACTTGCTTTTAACAAGCAGATAAATATTATCATCATTTATCGCACTGGTGGCAGAAAAGGAATCCAAACATGTTGGTGGGGAGCAGTGGAGGACACTCCTCCTTGTAAATAAACTGTAAGTAACTAACTGAAGCTCACTTGGCCATAGAAGGGAAACCATGCAGTCTACTCGCCAACAAGAGAAAGCTGCATCCATAAAACTCTCCAAATATTTACTCTACAAGTCACTGCTGGAAGTGTGTCTAAATACTGTACTGGGACTGGCTTGAAAATTTACTTTATCAACCACAAGTGTGGGCAGCACTGAGAAACTATACCAAGTGAGCTGATGATGAGGAGGTGTCATGTATACAACTACAGTAGCCTGCATGGGCTGACAAAACACAGCAAATTAAAACAGAAAGAACGACCCGCATAAAAAGATTCTTAGACCTTCATTTCTCCAACAAAATTCATATCACTACCAGACTATTTACTTCTGCATGTTTACGGTATATTTGCAAAGCTTTCTACATAATGCTCAAGTCATGTTGTGTATATCACCTTGGTGCTGTGATGTATACACCTATCAGCCACACCATTAAAACCACTGACAGGTGAAATGAATGACTGTTTATCTCGTCATAATGTAATGTTCTGTTGGGAAACCTTGAGTACCTGGCATTCATGTGGATGCAACTTGTCGTACTCCACGATGGTAGTGCCCCGCCAACAGGACAATGCACCACAAATGGCCAAAGGAATGTGACAAAGAGCTCAAGGCATCAACCTGGCCTAGCCAAGCTGGTACCCCACCTCGCAACCCAAAGAACTCAAAGGATCTGCTGCCAGACACCCTGGTGCCAGACACCAAAGGACACCCCCCAGATGTCTTGTGTCCATGCCTTGACACTCGAAAAGCCAGAGGCCATACCATAAACTGGTACTGCTCAGGCATTACCTGAAGAATGGGGCAACGAGCTCCAGGTACCAACCTGGCCTCCAAGGTCCCCAGGTCCCAACCTGATTGAGCATCCTGTGTCCATGCCTTGACAGATCAGAGCCAAGTCCGATCCATGGTAAAGCCTCTGACTTCTCGAGAGTCAAGGCACAGACAGGACGTCAGGGGGGTGTCCTGTGGTGCCTGGCATCAGGCTGTTGGCGGCGCATCCTTTGAGTCCTTAGGGTTGCAAGGTGGGGTACCAGCACGCCCCATGGATGCTCGATCAAATTGCAATCTGGAGAATTTGAATGCTAGGCCAACGTCTTAAAGTCTTCGTCATGTTCCTTGGGCCATTGCCATCAGGGAGTGCCGTTTCCATGAGGGGGGTCTTTAATCGTGTTTGGATGGGTGATGTGTGTCAAGTGGCATCCACACGAATACCAGGACCCAAGACTTCCCAGCAGAACATTGGATTGTAACATGATGATCAATATATCACTTCACCTGTCAGTGGTTTTAATGTTTTGGCTGATCAGTGCAGCTTTTGAATTTAATTTACCTAATTTTTATTCTGCTGTGTGGATTACATTAAACGGCTCCTTATCAGGTTCCTGACTCTTCAAACTGGTTCTCATACAGTTGTGACAGCATCAATAAAGTTTGATCTTATCGATGAGGTCTCATCTTATCTTATAGATTACCGATAAGACGTAAGTGTAACCTAGATACATCAAAGAAATGACAATGCAATACTTCCTCGTGCATTTTTCGCCACATTTTTGAGACAAAGTTATCCAACTTAAACAGCCATTCCGATTTGTAATCATCGGTTGACCGGAATATTTCAGTTTTGGGGTCGAGCCACTTCACCATTAAGTCATCGGATACCACAGAGAGAAAAATGGTACTTCATTTCCACAAAGACATTTTTTTTTTTTTCTATGCATAATTGCCCTTCAAATATGGTTTTCAGATAACTTTCCTTTAAACTTGGACAACAGCTTACTTTAATGGTGTTACTATCACACCATAACTTGTGTTATCAGATACTATACTACTGCTCTGTCACCTTCCACTGAGCTGTCACAACAACTTTCTCTCACTGCAAAGGAGTAGAAAGCTTCACTTATGTCCCTTTCCCCTCCACTGTACCATGACTGTCCACAACCACCAGCACTATGTCCTGCATGCAGAGCACTAAAAGGTCCAACTCTGGGGGTCAGGGATCAGTTTGCACTTTCGTTACAGATGGCAGAGGTGAGGAAAGGAGATGGTGAAACTGACTCCAAGCCACAGCCCGTCTGAAACGTGATGTGAGCCCACAACTGCTCTCTCTTCATTCACAAAGCATGCTTGACATCATGCTTGACACAGAGCCACTGACAACACAGCTGATAGAAACCGGTCTGCAGTAGGCACAGTGTGTGTGTGTGTGTGTGTGTGTGTGTGTGTGTGTGTGTGTGTGTGTGTGTGGCTTGGGTGGAGTCTCACACAGCATTTTTTCAATGGGACTTACCGGTTTGATCGAAAGAAGGCATCAAATGAATGCAGTGCCACCCCAACAACTTGGATACAATTGACTTATAGTAATGTTGCAGGTGCAGTGACAGTTGGCAGGAATGCCACGCTGGGCTGTTTGGCAACTTGTTTTCATTCATATATTTCAAGTGGGGGCCAGTGCAGTACAGTACAAGAGAAAACTACACTCTGAATGATGCTGTTGGCACCTGTTGAGGGGCTAAAAGTGACACCGTGGACACATTTCCGGTTTAAATGATGCAAAAAAGACACTGAGTTTGTCCTGGCACCTGATGACACACGTTTCTCAGGAATTACAAAGGTGAATGACCGCTTACCTGAGCTTCAGGTTCGCCATGAACTCCTCCATAGACACGTTGTCCAACAGCACAAAATCTGCCTTCCCATACTCCAGGCTCTCGTGCTCAGCCATGCTGCTACCTTTCCTCTCACTGACGCTCGCGGATGAATGTTTCAACAAGTTGCTTTGAAGTGCCGACCAAAGGTGAGCATTGGCGGGCTTCTCTGAGCACCTCCTCTCCTCAGTGCACAGCTGTGGGGTCCACGCGCATTTTCATCCGTCAAACTCTCATTTCATGTTTAATTAAGAGCGAGAAGCGGTTTAAAAACACCCTGTAGGTTTAAATGGTGATTAAAAGATGACGTTTTTTCCTTACAAGTCCAGCTTTTCTGTTACAAATGGCGAGTTATCCCCAAATATCCTCATGTCCATACAAAGTTTCCCCTTTACGCAAAAATGTACCCTTCCCGTTACATGGTGCGCGAGCTCCGTCACTTTTCCTGGAGTTTCTCCCCTGTCGTCCCGACCGAGCGTCCGCCAATCAGAGTGAGGCCGCCTCTCCCTGGCCCCGCCCCCCGCCCTGTGGAGAGGTGTTGGTCAGACTGGTCAAATACTTGTGAAGACCACAGCTCCTCTGTTTCTGATACATATTTCCACGATGACGGGGCCACCTCTAAGTTGTAAAACACTCGCAGAAAAACACTTAATGTTTGGGCCTGACTTTTATGATGCCCTCTGTTACCATAAAAGGAAACATTAGAGCTCATCATCATTTCCTCAGTGGGATATGAATGAAAGTTATGGCTACATACAGTATATCTATATATCTATATATATATAAACGACCCTCTGACTCTGACCTGTCATAAATAAACTGACTGTCAGCTCCTCTGATGTGCCCCCTGTTCTCTCTGGATGAGGCCTCTTGTTTCAAGAGTTGAACACAAGGAACACACTGCCACTGGTTATCCACCAGGCTTACACTGATGTTAGTGCGCCACCGTGTGGAGAACACAGGCAAGTGCCTTTTCTGGAACATTAGAAGGACATACAAAAGCATAGACATACAACATGACGTGCGTAAAATTAATAACAAAATAAAATAGGCTGGGGGAGATTTAAATACATAAAATTACATAAAAATATATGTTAATGTATTTTATTGATTTCAGGTTCATTTTCTTGAATTTAACAGTTGTGCACAATATCCTGAGATCAAAAAGGGATCAAATATTGTAGTAGGCACAGTGGTAAAATCAAATGAGGTAGTAAAATTATTCCAAGTACATCAACATAAAATAGTAAATGAAAAATGTAAAAAACAAATAACCATAATACAAACAAAGTGACCGTTGCCCCCAAAGTCGCAGGGCTGCCCTCCCATACCTACATCACTTCTCCACTCCTCTCACCACCCTCCACCCACAGACACCTATCGTGTGCTGGGGCTGCACTGTTGTGATAGATTTGCAGTTGCAAGATAAGATATGAAGGGTTTCCAGATTTTATTAAATTGTTGAAGCCTATCTTTCAGGGCACACTGTCAATTTTAATGTATTTATTTATTCAAATTTAATCTTATTATTTTGACTCTTTTTTTGGTGGATTGAGACTGGTACTGTGCCCCCTCTTGTACAGATCTCTATAATCCTGTTTGTATTATTTTTGTTAGTCAAGATTTAATGTGTCATTTGACATCTAGAACCGTCATGTACCACCCTAACAAAAAACAAAATTTGAATTATAGTTGCTGTGCTGCAATGGTTGGGCCGGGCAATTTTAGGCAATTCTGAGCAACAAGAGGCAGAATAGGGAGACAACAAGAAAGTTGCCATTACAATGTACATTTTGCATCAGTTGAGGCTTGAACTCTCAACTTCTGACACCAAGAAGCATTTTCTATCTAACTGAGCTAATTAGCAAGTGACAACCTTTTTGTGGCTTCACAAATTGACTAAGTCAGCCACCAGGATGACAGCAGCTGTAAAGGCAGATTTCAAACTGCTGTCATAAATTCAGTTATCAAGACAAAAATCTGAAAATACACATCTTGCATCTAGACAGCATGGAGATGTTGTTAATTTGTTTTTAACAATGATTGATCTACTACATAAGTGAAAAACTGATGTGTAAAGATGCTCTATTCCCATTGACAGCAATGGTTCACATGAGGGCAGAATTCAAAATGCTGTCAAAAGTTGAACTTTAGACGCTTGCTGTATCGCCACCATCAGGACTATTGACTTTAGTTTGCAGCTGAGCAAATCTGGCATAGGACTGGACCTTTGTGCAAAGTTTGGTGATTTTTCGCGCATGGGAAGTAGGATTACCTCAGAAGAAGAAGAAGAAGAAGAAGGAGCAGGGAAAACAAGAGGGTCCTGGCAGGACCGCCTGCCCGGCCCCTAATTATAAAAAGGGAGCAAACAACATCGAGCTCCAACACAAGGGTCATGATTCAAAACATTTTTTCCTGTGACAGGAAAAAATGTTTAAAGTCATTTATAGACCAGTTAAAGGAGGGCTTGCTATTTCTCCACTCACTACATTGAATACTGTATTTACCCATAAGTAAAATTATATTAATTATGTCAGAGACAGACGAATCCAGATTATCCACGGATAAAATGATGTGTGAGATGTCAAAGTTTAGAAGACCAAAATCTTTGGGACACAGGGCAAAGAAAAACCATGTGCTCTAAAGTGTCTTCATTTCCACCACAGAGGGTTCAGGGGTCGACCTGGAATTTAAACCTTTTCTTAAGAAACACAGCTTTTGGATAAATCTTATAAATTACCAAGTCCTCAAACTTTACGGAAGTGCAGCACTCAGTGGCTGGAATATGCCTTTAATCATCCGATCTACAATTGTTGCACTTGTTCCAGATGATTCCAGACAAATTAGAACATATATCGATAAATATAAATGAACATATTTCTTTAAAGTAACCAAAATGTTCAATGGTGAGGAGAGATGAAGCTCTTTTGTATTTGTATTCATATATTCATCAGAGGCATGGCACATTAGAGATTACATGAAAATGATTCAGGTTAAAGGAGGCTTGTGATTTGACTTTAAAAAACAAGGTTGCTTTATTATATATTAATCTGCCTTTTTGATGGAGGGTCTTTTATTTTTCTCCCACTATAATCTCCATAGGATCCAAAGAAAATGTATTCAGTATGTTTGTGTAGATCTTCTGGATCTCCTGGCAAAAAGAGACATTTGAAGTCATGACCCCGTAATAATGAGAAGAGCTTTTCATTCCTTTACACCTCCAGTTGATCTTATCTGGGCTCACACAGGACTTGTTTCTTCTGCACCGCCCACATACAAGTGTGTTGATATCTGAGAATAGACCCACAGCATCATCATGGCCCTTAACCTCACACCAAAGCTGCAGAGAGACGAGCAATGCAAAGAAAACGTACAGCTTGGGAATGAAACAATGCTTATTTAATAGCTACACAGTAAGCCCGATAACAAGATGACAGCTCAGTGAACTCGTAGATGTAGCAGGCCTGGGTGGGGGTGGATAGAAAAGTGCAGCAGTTCGTCTTCTAGAGGCAACACACCCTGCAAGTGACGATGACTTTGTTCAGGTGAGGCCCTGTCAGCCACAGTGGGGAGTAGGGGCCACATTTGCTCACAGGTACGCACCTCTCAGGCATCTTTGCTTTGATTATGGCAAAATTTCCCTACGAGGACAATGAACCATGTTGTATCGTATCGTATTGTACCACATCGTATCGTATCGCACCGTATCATATTGTATCGTTTTGTGTCACATCGTACTGCGTCGTATCATATCGTATTGTATTGTATTGTATCGTATTGTACCACACCGTATCGTATCATATCATATCATATTGTATTGTATCGTATCGTATCGTATTGCATCGTATCATATCGTATTGTATTATATCGTATCGTTTTGTATCGTACCGTATTGCATCGTATCGTATCGTATTGCATCGTATCATATCGTATTGTATCGTATCGTACTGTATCGCATCGCATCGCATCGTATCATATTGTATCGTATTGCATCGTATCATTTCGCATCGTATCGTTTCGCATCGTATCGTATCGTATCGTTTCGCATCGGTTTGCATTGTATTGTATTGTGTTGTACTGTATCGTATTGCATCATATCGTATTGTATCGTATTGTATCGCATCGCATTGCATCGTATCATATTGTATCGTATCGTACTGCATCGTATCGTTTCGCATCGTATCGTATCGCATTGTATTGTATTGTGTTGTACTGTGTTGTATTGTATCGTATTGCATCGTATCGTATCGCATTGTATTGTATTGTGTTGTACTGTGTTGTATTGTATTGTATCGTATTGCATCGTATCATATTGTATTGTATCGTATTGTATTGTATCGTATCGTATTGCATCACATCATATCGTATTGCATCGTATCATATCGTATCGTATCGTATTGTATCATGTCATATCGTATTGCATCATATCATATCGTATCGTATTGTATCATATCATATCGTATTGCATCATATCATATCGTATCGTATTGTATCATGTCATATCGTATTGCATCATATCATATCGTATCGTATTGCATCATATCATATCGTATTGCATTGTATCGTATCGTTTCGCATCGGATCGTATCGCATCGCACTGTATTGTATTGTGTTTCACTGTGTCGTATTGTGTTGTATCATATTGCACCGTATCATATTGTATCATATCGTATCGTATCGTATCGCATCGTATTGCATCGTATTGCATCGTATTGCATCGTATTATATCGTATTACATCATATCTTATCGTATTGTGAGACGTTTTTCATGGTAGAAAAAGTGATGCCATCCTAACCACAATTGTCATTATCATTCAAGTGAATACAGCTATATAGAAAATCCAGCTGGAGGCAGGGGTCCCCCTGTCTACTTGACTCTTTGTCTGAGAAATGCAGGTTGTCTTCCTCCATAGATATGTTTGTTCCAGCTTGACAGGAAAGATTTTCCACCAGTTTATATTTTATTGACTGTTACTCAGCCAGAATTTGGTCTACAGAGTACAGCAGGTCTCAGCACATAAAGAATTGAGAGTGATTGTTGTAAATCATTCTACTTTATGTTAAACAGAAAGTTATTTTCTTGACTGACTGACTGACCTTCTTCTGAGCTTCTGATGTGCATCTGTGAATGAAGGAAATTACACATTCAGTAGCTGGTGTGCAGCACAGAGACAGACTGTAAGTAATTTATATAGAGGCTACCTGAGTCAGAGCGTTCTGCTGCTGCTGCTGAAGTGTTGCTTGTTCACACCTTAGACTCTCCATCTCCTGCAATACAGCAGTGTGCAGTTTTTTAGTACAGATTGAAATGTTGTAACTTCAGTTAATAAGCCATCAAATTATTGCAGATTCATTAAACTTTTAACAGAATGATACTGTCAGATGTTGCAGCTTTTGTCAAGTCCAGAGCGGACCTTTCCATCAGACAGCCTGTTCTGGTTCTGGGAAACTATTTGCAGGTTCAGTTCCCCATCTATGCTCTTGTCACAGACACCAGACTCCATTGACAAAAACAGTAATTTTAGCTTGCTGAACACAGGAGCTGCTGGTCTACCGCTGCCTCAGTCAGTTTGTTTGTAGTATTGTGTGCCTTTGGTGAATCTGAACAAACCCTTTTAAAGCAGCTCTTACCTTTCTTGCATTTCACACAGCACATTTCACAGTTTGAACATTCACAACTCCCGCCTCCCTCCAAAGCCCCATCCCCCTCCTCCTGCAACTCCACCTCCCTCCAAAGGCCTACTCCCCCCTCCTCCATTACCTCCTCATTATGTCTATGATAGACGTAGCCGTTGGCAAGGTAATGTTAGATACACGGAAGAGGAGAGTGAGTGTAACGTTACAATCAAGACAGTCAAATGCAACCCTGAAGTTTAAAGTGCTAACGTTAGATAGTAGCGTTAACGTTACTAATAAGTGGAAACGCACAAGGAAGATAACGTTAATGTTTCAGAGGCTACGCTACAGTAGGCTAATGTTAGCCATTAGCAACCAGATGCTGTGTTGTCATATAACGTTATATGTTATATTAGAAGCAAACTAAACATAATGTTACCTGTCCTGCACAGTCAAACGCGGGGAGATGTTATGCAAGCGGTTACATCAGTTGGATGCCTCCAAGTGGGAAGACAGACAGGACAGAATTTTTTTAACGGCTAGTCAAACATTTCTTTAGTTGGTGGGGTTGCACTGGGGGACTTTGGACTCTTTAGGTCTCTTTGACTTCTAAACTTTTGGCTACAGCCATGGACAGAGGTGTTGTGAGGGTGAAGGCCTGATGTGCTTCATATGAGAAATTACATTTTGCAAAGCATTCGTCACTTAATTTTGCATGTAATGTTACAGAAACAGCTGCAGCTACAGCAGGCCCAAACCCCAAAATATTAACTTTCTGGACACATAAGACAAAGAAAGCAGAAACTCTATTAGAGCTGACGCAAAAGAATGTTTGGTATAAGTCCTTGAAAATTACCTGAACCAATTAACCCATGATCAAAACAGCGGATTAATTTTCTATGGAATAACTAACTGGATTAGATAACAGGTACAGTATGTCCGATCACCTTGAACACAGCAGCTACAGTAGTATCTCCCACGCGCCACAGCTTCATCTCAGTCTGTAAATGGAACTACATGTCAAACAAAACTTGAGTCTGTCACACGACTTTGTAAGTAATTGGCTTTAATATAACGTAATGTTCTATTCTCTTTATAAGTTCAGTGTGACAAAAGTACAGCGCAGATCTGTCTGTGCCGAACAACATCTGGGAAAAGGGGAAAACTTTTGTTGCATAATGTATGAATTTTAAGTTCCATCTGCCTTCGAGCCTCGCAACATCCGTGAACAAAGCTCGTACTCACAGAATCTGTGCTCCCCGTGCAGCCAAGTGCACATGATGACGGCGCCACAGACACAGCCACAGCTAAGACAACCATCTGGGGACAACAACAGTTGCACAGTAGTTATGTAAAAATGGTTTCTCGCTTACTCATTGTATAATCACATGGAATCACTGTTTTAACGTCTGCGTTGTTTAGAGGAACATGCAGTCAATGCACAGATGCAAACAGATCACAATTACTGGGCATGGAGTCTGAATCATATCAGCAGAGAAGTTCATATTTTTACTGTTCGGAGAAAAAAGTAGATTCTAATTAGATTTATTAATTAGAACAGCATCATATTAGATAGTGTAATTATAAAGAAGAAAGTAAAGTCAGAATTATACAGAATTGTGGAGTAAATGTGTGCTGTTTATGAAGGGAACACATTTCATCTAATTAATTTAAGTAGTTATCTCAGTTATGCTTGCCACTGCTTTGGATCAAATGTATATATATATGCACATGGTAGGCCTATATTGAGACTAATGAGCTCTGATGGGTTATATAATCAGAATCAGAAAAAACAGTTGCAATCATATTCAATCATAAAGAAATTAAACAAAAATAAGAAGTATTTTCAAAAAGTTTGTGCATTATGCTGCAATATATGACAAACTATAAGGGTAAGAAATAAGTACAAACATATTTATCCTGCCACAAAATCTGTGTGTTAAATATAAATGCAAGAAAAGTAACAATTAAATGATAATAGGGGAGAGCGGGGTCAGTTGGGACATTTTTGTGTCCTCATGAAATAACCTCCCATTTCTCACAGACTACTTAAATAATAATGGAAGAGTGTCTGCTGTTCAGTTTTTTAGAGCCTAACCCAAATGTGAAAGGAATAACGTTTTTAAAAAAGCAAAATGATAAGCAATACATTTTCTCAAAATTCTGCCTCCCCAGGATGGTTAGGACACTTCTACCATGACTTAGTCATACCAAAAATTAGAAAAAAAACAACAACATTGGGCCACAGGGGGGGCCACAGGGGGAGCCACAGCGATCGGTCACATTTTAGCCATTTTTAAGCATTTTTCTGTTGTTATAGCGCCACCCAGTTGCCAATTAGAGTTA
>NC_065518.1:5958506-5998299 GCF_006386435.1 Epinephelus moara | reverse complement strand
ATTTCAATGGGTTGCTATAGCGCCCCCCTTTGGCCAATTGATGTAATATTGCTTCATTCACATCCTGCCATGACCCTCTACCACTGTGCCAAATTTCACATGGATTGACCAAGTCAGTGAGGAGAAAAACATGGAACAGACACACACACACACACACAGACACACACAGACAGACAGACAAAGTTTTCGTCATTATATAGTAAGATAAGAAGACAAGACAGTTTTTTCTCTCTCTCTTTTTTTTTAATAGAAGTTCTTCGGATTTAATAAAGCAGGTTGTTGGCTACCTCAAATCTCGTGTCCATTCTTTGATTACCCTGTAAGTTATTCATGTTCCATTAGTCTGTACAAATCCTTGGATCAAAAGATTCAAAAGGGTTTTTCATAAAAATTAATCCAAATTGTGAGGATTGTTTTTACAGGATAAAGTAGTGTTGTGCTGGTATGCTGGGTGCCGTAATCCTTAAGTGCCATAATGCTCTACGATGCTCTGTTTGTCGCAGCTAGATCAAATGAATGATTCATAACTGATGTATAATCTGAAGCCAAGTAATATTCATACTGCTTTAAATAGACAATTTGATTATGTTTCTCATCTTGTGAGGAATTAAAGGCCTGTCCCAAATATAAGCCCGTTAATTTCAGTGATTTAAGCAAATAGTTGCAAATTGAAGTTTTACGGTATTTTCATAAACAACTGAGAAATGGAATTTGGCTGTCTCCATTTCAGTGGCACCCATCAGCTCAATTTGGTTACTATAGGTCACATGTAGCCTAAAGCTTAATGTGGGCTAATGACTTTGTCACCATCAAAAAAAAAGTCAATAACAACAACTTAAGCATTAAAAAAGAAGTCAAATAGAAGATCTATGAACATTCAGTTTACGATCAGGGGTTGAAAAGTAGGCCTATATAAATTTATGCAATAAACTTACTTACATGCTTCAGATTTCAACTGCCCCCCTGTCCAACCCAACCCCACTCTCCCCTATTAGTTGAAGAGAATATTACACAGTTGAATTATTGGTAGCATATGCAGGTGTAAAAATACAAAACATTTAAGACCAAAAATAATTTTTACTGCTTTTTTTTTTAAGTCTGTTGATATTAATGTTTTTTAAATTTATGTAGGTGTAATTTTATGTGGTTGTGCCTTGCTTTTGTATTTAAATAAAATCATCTGCACCATATTCTGACTGTTGTGAAGCATTTTTAAAGGTTTAACTCAGGCTCATCAATCACTTAACACACATGAAAATTAACATTGGATACAAATTATACTGTAAAAAACAGTTTTCATTAGAAGAGGTAGAAAATACAAGTAGTATATGTGATATTAAGACAGCATAATAAATGTAAATGTACCTTGAACTATGCAATCAGGGTTTGGCAGGAGAGAGGAGCTGTAAGAGCTGAGAGAATAATAAATCATTAACATGACAAATCATATTAAATATGTCTGACAAGCCTCATTAGATACTGGAGATCTTCCGAGGATATAATTATATAAGTGCATAGTTCACTCATAACAACACAACTGCTCAAAGTACTGTCCTTGAACACCCTTTCACAGCCTACTCATCAGTAGGCAACAGAGTACAAGCACAAACACAGGGGGATTTTACAGACTTAAGTTTAACAGCATCTTTCCAACTCAGTTTAGGTGCTACTTTTCACAGACTTGTTGTAAATGTAGACAAGAAATTAGTGCGACGTTGGCACATTTTCAGTCTGTATGGTCAGAGCGGAGTGGTTAACGTGTAAAAGTTGTTCTTTTGTCAGTACAGTTACTACAAACCGTCCACAGATGGATGAAGTGTGAAAACAGTCCAACCAGCATTCATGAGAGAGACGCAACTCATGCTGAACAGAATCTATTGTCGAAATTATGCTATAATATTGAACAAGTGCAGAGTGAATCCATTGCTAAAACATGTGCACTATGTCTTTCAAATTAGAGGCAAAAAATATTTTGCAAATGGAGGCAAGACAGAACTCTGAGAGTAGTTTTCCAACCTTTCTTTCCCTCACATCAGCCCCTCATAAAAACCTCATATACAGGAAATTCTGCTTATTTGGAAGTTTCACTGCTTTCACTGCTTGTGC
Source organism: Epinephelus moara (assembly GCF_006386435.1). Taxonomy (NCBI): domain Eukaryota; kingdom Metazoa; phylum Chordata; class Actinopteri; order Perciformes; family Serranidae; genus Epinephelus; species Epinephelus moara. The sequence continues at coordinate 5,996,193 of NC_065518.1, read as the reverse complement.
GCAAACTAATTAACCCAAGAAGTGGACGTTTCTACCAAACAGACCACTCGAAGGGAACAGCAGTGAGCCAACCTGAGCACCATTACCCCATCATTATAATGACCCGGCACTGTTTTTTACTTGGAAAGAGAATAGGATGGTTCTTCAGAGCTTCAGTGCAGATTTCGTGACAGGTAGACTGACAGAAATTGGAGCAGAGGAAAACTCCAAGAGTACAACACATGCTTCATTTCAGACACCTGCAGCACATCATGAAAAAGTCTAATGACAAAGCAACCAGAGTTTCTAAGTTTCTACACTATACTAACTCTTAATGAATACTTGGCATGGCAGCGTGGTCTCTGTTGGCAGCGTCTGTGTTGGCAGGTTGTGGTGGTTAGTATCAGTGGCAGGGCACTAGGCCACAGGTCACTGAGGGATTTCACTATGCAGAGCCAGGTTGTTAGTCCTCAGTGTGGACTACATGTATTCTGTTGTATTTTAGTTGCTTTCCAATTTGTTGTTGTCCCACATCCCCCACAGACCCTTGCAGATGATCATCGACATCACCCATCCCACGTGTTCATTTAAACTGATTTTAAACTGGATGTTATTTCATACGAATCAACTGTCAGTTGGTCAAGTTTCCATTTGTACTACTTAAGTCTGCCTGGAGTGGCAGAGGAATGACTCCAATAGTTTTAGCTAACAATTTAAATATTTAGGCCATTTATTGCTTTTAGTTATTTCAACTGTTTAGCTAAGTATTTCCTGAGTTTATTACTCATTGCTAGCTACAGTAGCTTAACTCTTTGTATATTTTAATTACCCATTATCATTATCATTATCCGTACCCTACCTTATCTTCCATTATCCATTACCTTTAGCTAACTATACCAACAGTATATCCATTACTTTTAGCTATATTTTAACAATTTATTTGATTACCTTTAGCTAACTACACTAACAATTTATTTCATTATTTTTAGCTAACTACACCAACAGTTTATCCATTACTTTCAGCTAACTATACCAACAGTTTATCCATTACTTTCAGCTAACTATTTAACCATCTTATTATTTTTATTAGCCTGCTTTGGCTATCTGTTCTGTTTTTTGTTTTTTTTTGTAGGCCAACACGGAGGTTAGTGCTGCCCTTGTTGCCTCGTCAGTAAGCCAGTGGGATTTTCCGATTTTGAATTATTGCAGAAAATAAGATCTGTGGCAAACAAAAGCTTATGGTACTTACATAATAATTTACATTGCCACCACAAGACTGTAAAGCTGTGTTCGGCGTGATGACGTTCTGTAGTCTCATTTAGCCATTTTTTAGCAAGCCTTGTTAGGGCCCGAAAACAGCACAACAGAGAACAGTTGGTAATGATGTTTACAGTCATTACTCAGCAGATACAGAGCAGAGCCACTGAACAGCATACAGTTCAGTTCAACACTCCAGCAAAGTCTCTGAGTCCTTGGCAAGCCCGGCTGGTTTGGCAGGCCAAACTGGGCCAAGAGGCAGACAAGTGAGCAGGAGCGGTATCACAACAACAAACACAGCTCAGTTCAATGAAAGGCAATGGTACCGAGTAGGAGCAGGCAGGTGATGTAGATGAGGAAACAGAAAACAGAAACAGGCACAAGACAGGTCGAGGCCAGGTGGAGGGTCAAGAGGCCAGCAGGTAACTACCCATTGGTAAGTACGTACTCACAGCAATGGCAAGTGTGGTGACACGGTGAAAATCTCTGGACCACAAGAAACCGCAAGTAAGCTGACTGGAACACTCAGACTGTGGTGTCACTGGATGGAAACTCCAAGCAGCCACAGGCAAACAGGAACCAAAGACATGGAGGCAGGTCTTGTGGTCAGGGACAGAAGGCTGAGGCATTTACCAGGAATCAGACAAAGCAGACAGGTCAGAGGCAGACAGGGTCAGCAATGGGAAATCAGTCTGGAATAAAGTGAGTGAAAGAGAGTCTTCGGTGGCAAAGAACAAACTGGCGATGAGTGTCTGTGAGGCTGGGGTATATATAATGTCACTGACTGTGTGTAATTAGGAACAGGTGAACTGAGTTGCCTTGATGAGGTGGGCGTGGTGGACAGGCAGGAGCGGCATACGTGTCGACAGGGGATAGGGAGGCCCGGGAAACCATAGTGAATGGGAAATTAGTAAATGAGGACTGGTTGACTGGTCATGCAGATAAGAGCACGTGACCAGGAAAACAAAACTGTGACAAATGCATTACTTTTAGCTAACGTTAGCTATAACTACTGTATTATAATATTACTTCCATTACTTCTAACTAAATTTTAAGTTTTTAGAATTACTTTTAGCTAACTTTTTAATCATTTAATTGTATTTATGAGTCTCCTTTTAGCTATCTCTTCTCCATTACTTTATCTGTGTCCGCCATTATGCATTAGCCTACTTTTGGCTAATGTTAGCTATAACTGTATCAAACTGTTCAAACTTTTTCCCCATTTTACAATTACTTTTAGCTAACTATTTCAAATATCATCCATTACTTTATCTGTGTCAACCATGCATCCATTACTTTTAGCTTAATGTGACAACTTTATTTTTCATTTATTTATTTATCTATGAATGCTAACAATGCACTTTGAAATGTAGTTTAGGCATTAGAGGTGACTCATTTTGTCCATATGTCTTTTTATTTGAATCATTATTTAAATATTTTTATTCATTGACCTACTCAACTATCCTTCCACATACCACCTGCCACCTGCAGAAGTTTCTCCTGGGGTCAGTATGCCTGGTTGGGAAACACTCTATTTAATGTTATTATTTTACATAAATGTGAACGATCTGACTTGAACCTTTGTTCCATTTGTTCTATTTGTATTAGTACATATTGCCCACCTTATGTAAAAAGGGGATTATATAAATGTTGTTAGTAAGAACTGCAGTACACACTTACATGTACGCAATGTTCCTATCACCACTGTGCTGTACTGTAGTTGCAGTTGCTCTTGGTGTTGCTATGGAGAGTTTATCAGCCTTTTGTTTGTATGAGATAAGGAGAAGGGCACTGTTGGATTCTTTCCACTCCTCGATGTAGCTGTGGTGGGCTCCAGGTAAACATCCTGGTTCACTGGCCGTATTTAGATCAGCTGCTGTTGGCCTGCTGGTCCCAGTAAACATGAGACTGAGTGTAAAATGAGCCTCGCTTGACATCTGCCACCCGCAGGGTCTTTCATTCATCAACAAAAACAGAGGGGCATCCCCAGGAAAATCTGCCAGATAAAATATAGTACAATAACTACTTGTTAATAATATTTCTATGTAATAAAATAGTCAAATTTAAAGAGGGAAAGGCACTAATCACACTATAATAAGAAACTTTTTTATTATAACAATATGTTTATCTTGTTATGTTTAAAACATTTTTGTGTGATATCGTAATCACTTTTATATTTATAATGTGAAATGTTTCACACAAAGAAAAGTTTTTTGTTATAATGTGATACGTTTGTACATTGTAAACGTGAAAATACAATTTTTTCTCTTTTTGTCGTGACAGCAATATGCTTCCACAAAAGGGGTGTGCACATGATGTCATTGCTCATTGTTGTAAGAAGTATTCAGAAACTTAAAGTTTAACAAAGCAATACACAATTACAAATACTACTAGAAGTCTTGAACTCAAAATTTCACATATTAATTGTTAATTAGATAAGTGTAAAAAGGTATAGAAGTTAAAATAAAAATATTCATACTGCAAAATGCCCCGCTCAGAATGTCACATTTTATATATTGAGATGTATGCTGTTAGATTACAGAGTGTGTGCAGCATTTTAATGTTGTGGCTGGTTTAGTTTTAGCTTATTACAAGTGCAGTACATAGCGTACTGTGCTGAACTTCTAAATGACCAAACATTAAAGCAAAGCAGATAATAAATGACACTACATAGCCTTCAGACACTCAAACACGTAAGAACAAAGTGCTGCTGAGTGAGTTAAACACAGGAATTGACAGACAGTATATATGTGTAGTATGTAGTCAGGAAAATTTGGTACAAGTATATCAAAATTAAGTACAGCACTAAGTATATGTGCTACATGTTATATGTGCAACATAAAAAAGCCAACACAAGTTTACTGTCTATTATTAGGACTCCCTTGAGCTGCATGACTCTCACATGCCCCTGATGTCAAACCACAAGACCGTGACTGCTCTGTTTCCCCACGATCACCCCTGCCTCAGTGGGCTCTGGGCCAAAAAAGGAAAGTAGTAGACGTGTGATCCACCTTGTCACTGTTTGTACCCACAGGCAGAGGAACACCAGTGTGGTGGAAACTTCTACACACATGAATCTGTCTGTGGCCACGTACGCAGTAAGATTTTTTCATGAACGCCTGAGGGTCTGGTGCTGGAATGGCTGCAGGGTACAGTTGCTCAACATGATCTCATCACCACTTTCAGAATAGATCCTGTGACACTGAGGTAAAAACTCTCCACGCTTTGTTTCTCGGAAGGCAGTAGCCATGGAGTCAACACAGGGGAGGACCAAATCTGCTGCGGGGTTTGGAGGTCCCCTCACCTGCTAAGACATTAAAAAATTAAGAACTCATTCCCTGTGATATTATTTATGATAAGCAGGAACAGTTATACAGTATATGAATTTGCAATTAATGAAAGCTGCTATTACAGAAACACATACGTAAATTACAAATGCAGTGCAACATAAATGATTGGCACATTGTAGTTTTCCACTTTTTAATGAACTGAAAGTAATGAAATAAAGACAGTAAGGAGTTGGACAATGATTGTACTTACCCACAGCATTAAGATAAGATAAGATACACCTTTATTGATCCCACAATTGAGAAATTCCAGTGTTACAGCAGTCAAGGGGAAAGAGTCAAATTAAAGATTTCAATATTTAAAAACTTAAAAAACTGTTTAGCTGTTAGCATTGTAGCATTCTTTTAATAGTTTTTTGGTTAGATGCCTGAAATAAGGTCTGTGGTTGACACAAGCTTAAGAGACTTTTACGTTTTTTCTACAATATAAAATACGTCAGTAAATAGCCCACTTGTAAATTGCGAAGCCTTTACATGTCTTAAATAGACAGTTGCTGGGGCGTCGGTGGCTTCGTGGATAGAATAGGCACCCCATGTACAAAGGCTCAGTCCTTGCCCCCCCCTCACACTATGCTGTCCTATCATTAAAGGCAAGACCCCCCCCCCCCCCCCCCCCCGCCGCAAAAAAAAAAAAGCAATCTTAAAAAGAAAGACAGTTGCTAACGTGACTAAATGAAACTACAGAACGTCATCACGCCGAAGACGCTTTACAGCCTCANCTATCCTTAAAGGCAAGACCCCCCCCCCCCCCCCCCCCCCGCCGCAAAAAAAAAAAAGCAATCTTAAAAAGAAAGACAGTTGCTAACGTGACTAAATGAAACTACAGAACGTCATCACGCCGAAGACGCTTTACAGCCTCATTGTGGTGGTGATGTAGCCTAAAGCCATGCATCTGTCGTGTAGTTTCTTTGTAGCCTACGTTAGCTCTTTAATTCTGGGAACTGCCTTTATACTTCAAATATCATAAAAATGGTGTTAATTTGTTAAGATTGGCTTATTTTCTGCACCAATTCCAAATTCAATGGGAAAATCCTGTCGGCTTTTTGATAAGGGAACAACAACAACGCTAACTTCTGCGTCAGCCCATAGAAAAAAATAAATAAATAAATAAATACCTGCAGCACTATAAAGTACGATAACAGCTAGCTAAAAGCAGGCTAATAAAGACAATTGGATTGTTAAATAGCTGAAAGTAGTGAAATAAATTGTTAAAATATAGGCAAAAGTAAGAGATATAGGCCTACTGTTGGTAAAGTTAGCTAGCTAACTTTTTAACAAGAGCATAAAGGCAACGCTAACTTTTGCATCAGTGGCTTCACAGCCTTGTGGTGATGTTGAAGTCGTGCGACTGTAAGTGTAGCTCATTTAAAGTCTGTTAGATTTTCATATCTAGCTTTAGCATGTACACTTATAAAAACAATTGTTTGGATCATTTTCTGCAATGATCTAAAATCCAATGGAAAAAAAATCCCATTGACTTTTTGTCAAAAAAATAAAAGTGTAGCACTCTAATGAGCAATTGCTTTTGCTGGGATACGGCTACACCACTTGGACAAACCACATTGCAGAACTGCAGGGCAACATTGTACAGGAACCAGCAGTAATAAAAATATCAATTTGTTTGATTTATGGTCATGCACACGCTGTGTGTGGTTGCCTGTTCTAGCATAGCCAGGTTTTTATTTATTTATATGTTTATCAATATATTGGGGAGCATATCTGAATAATGGGGTTGGGGGCGTTTTATAATTACAGCCATAGTTTCTTCATTTTCGTCCCACACAGCTGCAAGAAAAGACTACACCACAGGGATGCTGTACTGATTGATATAATCAATCACCTCTGCTCACCTAATCAACTGTAGTCGACTCTCACACACACAGCATGCAGGATAAAATCAAACACAGAAGCATTTTACACTTAGGTTGTTCTTTATTATTTGGATTGTATTCACACTATGTACAATCATTTTAGTCACAAGAAATGTAGCTATAAAAATAACCTCTAACTTATTGTATGATTAAGATCAATTTAATACAAAAAAACTGTGCACTAATAACACATATGGACCTGGGACCTTTTTTCCTCATATGGCACAGTGTAATATACAATCTGAGACTGGCCTTCCTTTATTGGATCAAAGACTGGTAGAAAACTCGAACATGACACGCGCTGCTTTCTGGGGTTTAATAACACTGGCCTCTATTGAACTCAGCTAAAAGCATTAAACCTCCAATCAAAAGCGAAACAAATCCCCTGGTGTCTGGCTGTAAAACCTGGTGCATCAGAGAGCTTGGGCCCTACAGTGCTGTGCATTTCTTTCATGTGATACTCTTTGTCTCTGTAATTAATGCACAGAAGAGAGTGGGTTACATTCAGCCTGGTCCAGAAAACTGATGCTAAGATAACACTGTATCTTATCAGTCGACGTGAATACTGTGATTAAAATCTTAAAGGCTGAAATATCAAAACAAATGCCCATGCAAAAAGCACAACACCACTCAACATACATTTGTTCAAATCGACAGATCCAACAGTTTTACAGCACTTTAAAATTTAACAAGGTGCAACATTAGTGTTTTTTTTTCTTTAGATACTTCAAGTATTTCGATGAAATGAGCCTTTGGGTGAAGTTGCTACCGTAAGGCTTGGGTGACATCTCCTACAGGATCTCTTCGGTCCCCCTCGGTTCAACTCAATCCCTCCACATGTCTCTCCTCAAACATCTGCAGTAACATTACTGCACGTGTGGCGTCTTCAACTGGAGTATTCAAACCCTCCTTTACATCAGTCCAATCATATTCCCACTTCTCACACCACACTCGTAACATGCTGAGTGCTGCCTCTGTCTACCTGCACATGATGCAACATTGGTGCTACGTCTCCAAAGTCTAAGAGATGAAGTCTTTTCTGTTAGTAGCAGTTTTCTATTTTCCTATGAAGAACCCAAAAGGACAGCGGGGACTGAAAGCAACGTGGATATGCTGCTGCTAAAACCAGACTGAAATATAAGAGGGGTTTAGTCTGGAGATGAAGCTCTCAGTGGGAAAATGTTTGGTGCCCACATCTGCCTGGACAGATGATGACATGGGAATATGAAGACAGAAATTTGTAGACTTGAAACACCAGGCGTGAAGGACCTTTTCACTTGGGAACCTTATATATGCTCATATCAATAGGCTCTTTACTGGGTATACACCAGTCGTCGGCCTCTTGGCTCACTTTGTAGTTCCTTAGAGCGGTTTTGTTGTACACCGGCAGCCTCTCGATGGAGTCTGTTGACAGCGCCTGGAGGGTCAAGAAGACAAGATGTAACTACAAACACCTGCACTGTCTCCACAGGTCTGCAGAGTTTGCTGTGTGCTGAGCAAAAAGTGTGCCACCAGACAGCTTTCTCTGTGCTGCAGAATTTCTAACTCCTGGCGTCTTGTCAGAGTTTCATGCACCATCACCACGTCTGGCTCACCTTCAAGTAGATGACAGCGTCTGTGCCGTGGCCCTCCATGGAGTAGAGCTGCAGGTCCCCCTGGAAGTACTTGGCGTAGAGACGTGAGATGGGCAGACCGTAGCCGAAGCCAGCCTGCACAGAGAGAGAGAGGGGATCAAGGGTTTAAGAAGGCTTTGTTCTCTGTCACACTGCAAGCAGCGGCGCTCTTCCATAGAACAAACCGCTCTTTTGTCAAGTTTGCTTTGTGTATTGTAGGTCACTCGTATGTGGAGGGAAAAAATGATGCTAGGATCTTGAAAGAGGAAGGAGTATAAATGAAAGGCTAAATGAGCATTTTAATGCTTGTGGGCTGCACAGAAATGCAACTACATGACATATGGTGCAATTAACACCCTGCAAAAAATATATGTATTTGTTTTTCAATAGCCTACATATGTAGGCGTGAAATCCAGTTAATAAACGAAAGCATCCCACCGCTTGTATATCTCTACTCACCAGTGGAGGCCGTGTGTGCTCTCCTATCTGTGGAGCAGGAGCGGTGGAGTACATGTAGCTGAAAAGGTTCTCAATCCTGCGAAAGGGGACACCTCCGCCCTTGTCACTCACCTGCAGACAGAGGCAGATACAGAGTGGTGAGACAGCGCAGCAAAATGACAGAGAGTTACTTGAGGTCCTTGAGCTGTGCTGAGCCATAAAAGGTGGAGATGATGCCAGCAGACAAGTGCCTGCCTGAACACACGGCCTCAACTGACAGTGGAAGCTAAGTGGCTCTCTGTTTGTTCACTCCATGTATCCTCATGGTAAATGTGCAGGAGGTCAAGTGCAGGATCAGAGAAAACATATGGTAAAGGGGAATCTAGTGGCAAATTATCAAGTACAGACAAAAAAGATGCATTGAAAAGAACATTTCCTCCAAGGCTCTTTATACATTTAAGGGTAATTTCCAAGTATGTTTTAGTCAAAAGAAATATGTTAGTTAGCTTTTAATCTTTAGATTAACAGGAGTAAAAGTGGAGGATTTTTTCTTATTTTTTGGCCACTTAGGGCAACACAAAAAGCGGAAAACACAACATTAATGCCTTTGAAGTTATAGTGGTGAATATGCCAGCAAACAGTATCTTAAAGGGATAGTTTTGATCTTTTGCCGTGGGGTTGTATGGAGGTACTTATCTTTAGTCAGTGTATTACCTAAAATAGATGGCGGTTGGCACGCCACCAGTTTGGAGAAGCAGGCAGGCGTATCACCACTTAAGCTAGGCAATGTCCTATTATGGACCCGGGCACCACCAAAATGTACTTTAGCCTTTAGCCACCTAAGGGAAGTCCAAAATTCACTCTCCTATTAGCTCTGTTTTGGGCTCCACCAACCCCTGAGGGAAATTTCTTAGTCTTTTGCAGCTCAAAGCTCCACTGAGTTCATCAGCTAGTCACTAACTGTGCCCATCTGCTGTTTGGTGCTGAGCAGGTAGTGTGCAGTGGGTTTATTTGCCTGCTGCTCTTTGAATGGTGTTTAGCGTGAACCAAAACAGTTGTAGGGGGTAAAACCAAAACAATGAGCTGAAAGACATTACAGCGGACACTGCAGAGTCTGATGATAATCACCTGTAGATCCGTCACTTTTCACATTACATACAAAAATTTCTGCCAATGTTGATGTAAAAATAGGATTCCCTGCAGCTCTGAGACCTTAATTTCACTTTTAGCAGTTTGATTTTGTTTATTTGTGTGTGACATCACTGACTGTGTACAGCATGTGTGAGTCACAACAAGCAGTTACACATCCTGGTAACAACAAGGGCACTAAGACATTGTTTATGAAAGCACACAGTCCATGTAGCTAATCTTATCTGGGCTTAGTAGCTTTGCTTTCAGTTGGCACTGTGATTAATTGAGGGTGGAGTTTGTTACCTAACAGGTTCAGGGAAGGATTTGGGAGGTGACGACAAAAATAAGGTGGCACACTTGGCTCTGAAAGCAAAGGCAAACCACACTTTGTGTGTAACAGGGCTGTACGATGATTTATTTAATCCTAAACTGATATGAACTTGAGCGAAGACAACAGTGTGAAAGATTAACTTAGTGGAAATGTTTCATCTTTACAGGCTTCATTAAACCCACTAATGTGCTGGTTCACACAGAGCTTACAGACATAAAAACACACGCGCATTCCTGCTCACTCCCACAGACAATTTAAGAACTCTGATCCACCTGCTATTAAGTATCTGAGCATTAAGGCAGGAAGGAGTTTCCTATGTTTGCCTTTATTTATCCATTTCAAGAAGCGGTACTGTAGGGCTGCCCCCTGAGAGGCGACCAGAAAGGTCATTAGTTGGCAAGATTTCATTGGTCACTTAGTCACAAAAAAACAAGGTGAAACTCTATTTGGAGCTGCGTCTTGTCAAAATAAATCAAAACCTCCTAGACACAGGAAGTGGAGTCAGGTTAATTTCCCCTCCTAGACACAGGAAGTGGAGTCAGGTTAATTTCCAGGGCTGGTACCTGCGGTCATTAACAGGCAACTCGCTCAGTGTGTGACGTGCACTTGTAGATAAAATATAGACCTATATTAATGAAGGTTCATTAGTACGGTTTGTATTTCTCTGTAATGTAGCACAGTGTTAACAATGTTACTGATACTATTCTTTCTCACACCTTCAACTCAAACCACCAAAATATATCATTTAACAGTTACATTAATATCGTAAACATGCAGGAGACTAGTCAACTAATGGCTCTAAATGACGACTGCTGGTCGACTAGGAAAATTCTTAGTCGGCGGCAGCCCTACTGTACTGTAACTTGCAACCCACCTTGATTGACAGGTCCTCGTCTCCAAGCGACACCAAGACTTGAATGGGTGGGAGGGTGTTGCTGTTGTCGTGGGTCTCGATGGTTGCCCTCATAGCATTCTACAAAAAGGATAACATAATAAAAGTTACCTTAAAGTGGTTTTCACTCTTATATTAATCATCACTCCATAATTTAAAACTATAAGATGTGTCCCACCTTAAAGAGCTCAAACAGCATGTGATACAGGTGAGAGGGAACGTATACGATGCTCATTGGATGCTTCGCCTTCTTCTTGCCTGCACAAAAAACAAACGGTGTTTTTTAATTCATTCCACTTCATTTAAAATGCATTACCCTCGCCTCTCGTGGATGTGTTTCACCAGTGGCAATTATTCTGCAAAGCTGTGGTTCGACTGTTGAAGAGGATGGAGAGGAAAGGGTCCGTGTGTCAATATTGTCTGAAGCAGTGAGCCGGGCTCATTTAGCCTTTACTTGAGCTTCAGTGCTATAATTAGAGGCCTCTCAGGTCCACCTGGCTGAGCGTTAATCTGTATACAAACACTCATACTGTACGGGCACACACAGGAGTTGGCTCCATTTGCTCTTCATTTAAATCTCTTGAACAAACAACAAGGACTTCTGGACCCCGGGGTGTCGGCATTAAGGGTAAAATTGGGTCTGAACTTAACCTGCCAGGTTAAATTAAAGTAAGCTTACCGTGCATCTCCTGTAGTACCATGTCAGGGGAGCGGAGGTAGTACTGGTCACACAGCATCTTAGCACTATGGAAAGCATCTGAGCAAAAACAGGGAGGATAATAATGTTAGATATTATGATTATAATACAAAATAAAATCTAAAATGTGTGGAAAGTAGAAATCAATAGACAAGCTCCTCAGGATGCAACAACACAATTGAAAGTCAAATGACATTTTACACAGTTTATCTGACAACTTTAACTTCATACATAATTCATATTTACCCTGAACTACATCTCCGACTACACAGTGGGGGTCAATGCTGCCGATGGTGTTTGGGTGGACAGGGTTGAGGGTACCGTCAAAAATAAGAGCTGCAAGGAACAGAAACGTCGATGTTAGAGAAAGCATAAAGTTTGATATCTGCAGTTATTGGAATATCAATATATCAAGTACAGTGAAATTTAGGACTGGTGTCATTTGAGTAATGTCCTTCATTTGCTTAAGTAACATCCGTTGTACTCTAGCCATGCCATGTGTTACTGTTGTTGAAGAATATAAGAATGTTTTTCCACAAAATCGTAACAGAAAAAGCCAAATTTGTGTTTCTTTTTTCTTGACATAAAGCAGTTGCTTGAGTTGCCCAAATCAGCAGAATCATTATTTAAGGAAGCACATATTTGAAGTAAGTAAACACGACTGGGAATCAGGCAAAGCAAACTTTCGGTGCTTTCCAAGCAGCAACCTCCAGGGCCAGAAGAAAAAAGCCAACAAGGAAGCTGCAGTTCCTCTAATGGCCACTTGAGGCTGACTTGAAAAGCGAGTCAGTCCCCATAGACTCCCATGTTAAAATGCCCAACATTACAGCAGAAATAAACATGTGAATAGCCTGGTACAAAAACAGTTTTGATCTCTATAACTACTTTACTCAATCACGACATTGTACAGGTGTTGAACTGTTTAATAACTCACACGTTTACATTTTCATAAAGGTTTAAAGATATGCATAATTAAAGATGTGGCTGCTTTGAGTGAGGCTTTCTGCAAGGCGTCGCTTCAGTCGATAGCCTCTTTTATACTGCCTGTTCAAGGCGGGAATTTCACGCCGTTATTATGCCTCATTGTTTTTTACAAAAGGTACAATTGCAGAATTTGGGGACAGACTTGTTTCGCCTTTAAGCCAGCAGTAAGGGTGCCGGATCAACGTCTGTGTAAAAGGGACAGCTAGCAGGACGGGACCATGGACGACACGGGTGGAATGTTTTGACGACATGTTATGCGGGCAACTCATTGAAGAGAGATTTAAAAAAGGGGCTAGCAGCAGTTAGCAGCTAACTCGAAAAAGAAGAACAGCAGCAAAAAATGTCCAGAAATTGGGAAAACAGTGAGGTCCAGGTTGACGCTGTTGTGTTACGTCATGCCCGTTATTACTTCTGGAACACCGGTACACTGTCTAAAATCACACAATGGAGTGGTGTTACGCTGCCGTTGTTTGGTTCTCTATAAAAACGCAAATGCGGCATAACGACGGGACTTTGTAGCGGCCCTATCCATGATCTCTGTGCAAAACGGCAGTAGTCAGATCCACCCCTCACTCAACCACCCTCTTGTGCAAATATGGTCCCCCCTTGGTTCCAGAAAACCCAAAATGGCTACGACCAAAATGCCAAACTTCCATAGAGTCCATAAAAAATTATTTTTATACAGTACATGGAACTTTATGATGCTCTTTGCTAGATGCACATTTCAGCTGCTACCCAGAAAGGTGGTTTGATAGCCAGGTCAGGTAATAACACAAGAAATGTGATGAAAAAGGTGCAAGAAAAGAAAATACAGAGGCTGAAAACACGCCGTAAGACAGATATGAGAGTCTGAGCGTTGAGCATAATGGCGTTCCCTTCATGCAATGGTAGTTTTGAGAGATTACACTATCACACCATGATATGAATCAACAATCTTTGTTCCACATGGACGATGATGAATCCTAGCGTGTCATCATCCTGGAGCAGGCAATCTGCTGTTTGAGTATGTGAGTCTTTTATGATAATATGCTACGAATAAAAACACTGGAATCAATGCAAAATATTGCAGAAAAAGACAATAAAATATGCTAAGTGTTTAAAGCCAAATCAGATATTAGACAGTTGAAAAATGAATTAATTTGGTAGATTAATTTGTCCAAAGCAACTCACATTTTTCTTCAATTTGGGTTTTAGTTTCTTACACATGGCACTTTAATGCAAGGAAAGGACATCTATGTAAACTAAATTAGTGCTGACTGAAGGAGGGAGGAGTAACAAAAAAACCCATAAGTTTATATCCCATTTGCTTGTGTCTATAAGTTGTAATGTATGTTGCATATTTAAGTATAAATTTTATGATGTGAAGCCTAACTCGACGCTAACTGCTCCCCGGGCAGATAAAAACATCCCACATCAAAATCTATAATGGATGTGACAATAAAGTTAGTGAGACGACATGTTCTGAAAGATTATTTCAGGGTTAAGACTTATTTTTCCCTCTGGGTGGCGAGTGACAGCGAGCAGAGTGAGTATATTATTGTCACACAGCCTGGTTTGAGAATATTCATTTCAGACACAATGCAGGGAGAATAAAAACAGAACTTTGCCCGTGGAAGATGTTTTTCATACCGTGTTGATATCTGTGTGAAGGTATAACAACTAACCCCGACATCATTAGATGTGTTTATTGCATGCCGGCAGACCAGGGAAATAAAACCAAGGATTGAAATGTTACTCACTGTGCTGGTTGATGAGCATACGAATGGAGATGCGGCTCATGTAGAAGCGGTCCAGAAAGTACTGGATGTTCTGGTTGGTCATCGGGTCCTGGGGGAAGGCCTCTTTGTACTCTATGATACCCTGGGCCATAGTTGGTACGACGTCGTTGTGCCTGTTTCTGATGGTGACTAGGGTGTCGACAAACCTGGAGAGGAAGAAGATACCATCATTAATTCTGTTATATCACACTTGAATGGATAGAGAGGTTGGAAAAACTGACTACAGAAGGACATGTGTGGGATAAAGCTTCACCCTAAGATCAAAAAATATATGTATTTCCTCTTTCCTGTAGTGCTGCTTGCCAAATTAAGTTGTTTTGGTATGAGTTGCCGAGTGTCGGAGATACTGACTGTAGAGATGTCTGCCTTCTCTCTTCTCTCACCTTGTTGTGAGCAGTTTCATGTGGGAACTATTTTTCTTTCAACCGAACTACGCCCACCCATCGGATCAAGGCACAGAAGGAAGCGTGCATCTACTCATGGACGAGGCTCATGCATGTGACAGTGTGAGATTTAGGGTGCTTTCAGACCTAGAGTCGTCTCCTTTGGTCCGAATCAGGGACTCATGTTGTTACAAAGTTGTATAATTGCCTAGAGTTAGTTCGTGTTCTCACGGCAACATTTACAAGCGGACCAGATCAAATGCCTTGTGTGAGAAAGCTGCTCTTGATTGGTCAGAATTTCCATGTGGGAAAAATCCAGGAAGTAAAGCAAACGTTGAAGAAGAGTACACTTGCAAGATAAATGTGACACTTTCTAATGTCACAATGGAGGGACAACTACGCAGGTTGATTTTAGCGCTGCTCATCGTGGACTATATTGCTGTCATTGTTCATTTTAGTCAAACCATACAGTTTGAAAACGAGGCGCGGCTCCAACTAGAAAACAATGTTTTGATGCTATGAAGCGAACCGAACAAGGCAGGTGTGAAAGCACCCTTAAACATAACATTCTTCTCAGCTGGGCTGTAACGTTAGCTAGCTCAGTGGTGCTAGGTGAGCTATGAGTAGATGCACACTTCCTTCTGTGCAATGATTCAGTTGGCATAGCTCAGTACAAGAAAATAGTTCCTACATGAAACTGCTCACAACAAGGTCTGTGGATTATCTTGAGTAACCAGGTCATGATTTTTGTAAAGTGACATTGCTGATGAGTTTTTCAAATTTATTTTTTTGGTGCTGTGAGCACCACAAGCTGAGTGCCATCTAGTTCCATTATATTAGAGAGAAGGCAGACATCTCTACGGCCAATATCTCCAACACTCAGCAACTCACACCAAAACAATCTAGATAGATTAATAGTGGTACGGGTAAGAGGAAAAATATGTATTTTTCAATTTTGGTGTGAACTGTCCCTTTAAGAGCATCAAATAATCATCTGTTACACCTTCCTTTTCCTAAAATGTGACATAAATAACCAACCTAGAGCAACTTCAACAACTTCAGGGTTCATTTAAACATCATCCTTAAAAAAACAAATGTGAGATTATTGAGGAAAAGGAAAACTTACTCTCCCAGGACTTTGTAGTCATCAGGATTCTTATCAAGGAATTCAAGGATCTCCATTAAACTCTGGATGTACCTGGAAACAATCATAAATACAGATGTTCACACACATATAAACAAATGTTTTGAAATGCAAACAACTGAGTGAGGCTGCTGGAATTCTTTTGGTGAAAGGTCAAGCTTTGGATGACTTGGATGTGGGTCACTCCTCACAAAGGAACGAAAGGCAGACTGAAAACAAGGTCACGTGACTCGTGACGAGAAACTAGGGGAAAGTTCAGAGCTGAGAGCCTCCCCCCTCTGCACGGAGTTATTTTGGAAGGAGTTCAATTGGCCAACTGTCCTACTACATGGACATAAACAAGTCAACAGCTGTGACTGTAAACATTTCACACGTCAGGGGATACAATCTGGTATTTAGTGAATCACAACAGACATTAACAAAGACTTATGTTGTTCTTTAGTTCCTGGATGACGTCACAGCTACAGTTGAGACGTTGTGTACCTCGGATCACAACAACACATGAATCCACTGGTTGACCTACCAGCTCTGCACGATCTGCACGGACGGGGTTGTGAGCAGTTTGTCAGGCAACAGGTTGATTTCTTTCATGATGTTTGAGAGTCGCACAGGGAGCTCCTGCCTCAGGAAGACAAAGGAGGTCTTCTCACAGGCGTTAATGGAACCTGAAGAAACACGAACGAAATAATAATTAATCAACTTATTGATTAGCTGATGGGCAGGAATGTGATGATCAATCTTTTCAATCATGTGTCAAACAATGAACAGCTGCTTTTCTTTGATTCATATGATCGTAAATTCAATATATTCTGGTTTTGGACTGTTGGTGGGCATTTTTCACACATTTTCCACATTTTTTTTGGTTGGACAAAATAAGCAATTTAAAGGCTTGGATATTTTAATATTTACTGATATTTCAAGATTTTGATTCGTTGAATAATTTTTAAAAATCTGACAAATAGGTAACAGGAAAAAAACATTACTTACAGGACTACAGGTGGAGGGATAAAATCAATGCTGCCTGGTATTTTTAAATTAAATATTTCTTTTCTTTTTATAAGTAAAAATAATAATAATGCATTTTATTTATCTGTGCCTTTCCAAGCACTCAATGACACCTTACAAGACAGCTAAAAACAGCAGCAGTTTACCCATGGATCATAAAATCTTACATTTCCGTACTACACAATAAAAGTTGATAAAATGACAAGACAAAAATAATAATGATAAATATTAGATATAAAATCATCATCATTGCAAGTCTCAATATGTGTCAAGTATTAATATTGCAAATACAAATTAAACATTTAGTAGCCAACTAGAATAAAAAAATTACCGCTTTGTTAGTCAAGAAAATACATTTTGCTGCTATAAAAATATTGAAGCGAGAAACTCTACTCTCTAGTTGACAAAGTTTTCCTTTGGGGACATAATTTACAACTGAAAAATGATAATAATTTACAATATATGACAATATATGTTATCGCCATACTCATCATATGGCAAAATCGTGACCACATTGTGGGACCTCCTGTGATCCCCACCCTTATGCATGACTAATAACAATACATTAATAATGATAATGATAATAAAGTGCATTATTTGCATTTGCATTATTGGGGATTATTTATAAGCATGTTGCTCTGCATAGTCACATTTCCTTCAGACCTTTGTGTTTGTGAATGTTACACCAAATCCATCTGCATAATCTGCATGATAGTAAAATTGCAAGCTGCTGAAACACTGTCATAATAAATTATTAGACATTATAACTGTAAGCAGCAGCAGCAGCAGCAGCAGCAGCAGAGCCATGTGTCCCAACAGGGCCCAAACAGTGCAGCCTGAGCTCCTGATCTGATGCAACACTCAGCAGTGTGAGCACTATGCAGCCACAGCTACAGGCAAACCCTCCTCACTGCAGATGGAGGCTCACTTTACAATCACACTCTGCACAGTCTGCTCCTGAATCACAGTTTATTTCTGATCATCTTCACACAGCTCCAACACACAGCTCTCCTGTTAGTCAGATCACAAATATCTGCAGGCGGATCGATAACGACACTCACCGAAGTCGAGGAATTGCTTCATGGAGAGCGGTGACGGAGAGAATTTGGAGAAATGCTCGATGTGTTTGGGGACGCTGGCTAACGCCGCGTTCTTCATTATAAACCTAACGAACTTCATTATGGCTGCGGAGGGTCCTGGCCCCGGTGTGACAGTGACCACAGAGTCCCGTGCTAAGCTAGCTGTCTCTGGGACTGCCCGGACCTGTTATCATATACAGGGGAGGACACCCGGGGAGCTGCAGCCAATAGGAGGACGGGATTTTTTATTTACGTTCCACACTGGCCAATGGGAGCAGCTGGGGGGCGGGGTTAGTGAAGTTTGGGTGCTCACAGTCTGGAACCTGTTTGAGAGCAGCAGCTTCTCATTTGATTATATAAGACAGTGATTAACCGACCAGTTAGCAAACAAACAAACACATAAATTAACAAATTATAAAAGCTGTGGATGAAAATAAGAACATGTAGTCAAGCACTGTGCTTTAGTGCAAGTTTGAAGCATTTGTTCTTCAGTATTTTTATTTTATGCCTTTCATATTCCACATTTTGGAGGCAAATATAAATTTCAGGTTTTAAGGTTACTTCATTTATCTATGACTTTAAAAAGCAAACAGGTTTTGCAGATTTAGAGTAAAGCCCTGTGTTTGCTAAGGGGACAACAGCACCACATGGCCAAAGTTCCATGTGCATTGATCTGGATGGCTCCCATTCAGACACAAGAGCATCAGAGAGGTCCAGCACTGATGGTGGGTCAACCTAATAGGCAGAAAATGTGTTGGCACTGTAACCCATTCTGCAAACCACAGATATGTTGCATATTCATGTATGCATAAGCAAGTGTGATTATGTTTAGGCACAAAACCACTTGTTTAGGGTCAAGAAAAGATCATGTTTTGGCTTAAAATACCCAGTTTTGTTGCTTCAGTGTCACTGGAAATGCCCCAGTGTTTGGCTAAAAAACACCCAGTTTTGATGCCACAATCACTAAATCACAAAAACTATTTTGGTACAACTATCGTGGTCTGAAATGCCTCAATATCTGGCTAAAAAACACCTGATTTTGGTGCTATAATCACAGCTAGAAATGCTGCAAAGTCCTGCTAAAAAACACAACAAAAAACCTGGATTCGATGCCACTATCAGGGCTTGAAATAACCTTATGTCTCACTTTGGTGCCACAGTGTCTCACTGAAAAAAAACTATTTTGGTACAACTATCACATTCTGAAATGCCCCAATATCTGGCTAAGAAACACCTGATTTTGGTGCCATAATTACAGATGGAAATGTCGTGATGTCTCACTAAAAACACCAAGTTTTGGTGCCATAATCACAGCTAGAAATGCTGCAAAGTCACACTAAAAAAAAGAAAAAAACAACCTGGATTCAATGCCACAATCAGGGCTGGAAATACCCTGCTGTCTCACTTTGGTGCCACAATGTCTCACTAAAAAAAAACTATTTTGGTACAACTATCACATTCCGAAATGCCCCAACATCTGGCTAAAAAACACCTGATTTTGGTGCCATAATTGCAGCTGGAAATGACACGATGTCTCACTAAAAAAACACCCAGTTTTGGTGCCACAATCATGGCTGGAAATAGCCTGATGTCTCCTGAAAAACACCCTATTTTGGTGTTTTAATCACTGCTTGAAATGCCCCAATGTCTTGCTAAAAACACCCAGTTTTGGTGCCCCAGTGTCTCAGTCAAAAAATGGTTTTGGTACAACTATTGCGGTCTGAAATGCCCTGACGTCTCACTAAACAACACCCACATTTGTTGTTTGTTGGTCTTGCACAGTGGTCTGCTGCTTGGCAGCTGTCTAATCCACCATCCCCTCCACCTCCAGATGACAAAGTCAGCTTGTATACATATAATCAGAGCGATGTCACTGTAGAAATGTTGACATGCTACATAGAGAATGTACTAATGTTATATATCCACAGTTTGCAGAAAAGTGCAATGCCAGCATTTTCTTCTGGTGACTGGGCTGGCTGGGCGATCAGGTCTCGCTCCCAGTCTGTGTTTTCTTTATGGATCTGGCTCTGTGCACGAGGGTGTCTGAACGGGAAAGCCCCTTCTTCAAACTACTGCCATAAAGTTGGAAGCACTTTACTGTCTAGATATCATTGTATGCTGTAGCATTAAGATTCATTTCATTTAATTAAAGTATGTGAACTGAGTGACTCTCACACCATGACGTGATGCAGAAAATGCAAAAAATGGTGCATAAAAATTCACCAGAATGCAGGAAATTAAGTTTTTGACACTCAAATATTTCTGACAGAGGACCCCCAAACCTCCCGTTTCATTTTAACCCCCCATGTTAAAATGAAACCTACGCCCTTGGGTCTTGTGATGCTCAGTTCAGCTGTAGTGAACATAAATTGTTCTACATTTACTGTAGTTTCCTTGTTACATTATTAAGGTCAATCTGATGCTGCTCAGGAAAGTATCTGTACTGAAAGGCCCTTTGCGGATCTTGATTTTTATTCAATCCAATAAAGGGGTGATGGACTTATTCAGGGGTAATTTTCGACAACAAACTTGTAGTTGAGGAGCTGATGCAGTTTGAAGTTGCTTAAAAACTCAGAGGAATTCCATCCACCTCCATCCTCATCGGGATGATAACACAGTCAGATGCCCTCTGCTCCTTGTTTACTTCCTGCCCTCCTGATGGGCAGAAGTTCACCCTCTGTGAACGATTCGCTGGAAGCTTGCCACCCATGGTTTTGAATAGAAATGCCTTTGTCAGGGAACACAGTGTCCTGGTCAAATCTCCCATTACATAAGCGGCGGCTGTGTCAGTACAGTTGGGATTGTCCTTATAAAGCCAGTCTGTCCTGCCGCTCCATCAAAACACTAGTTTACACCTTTTGTGCTCGCATGTGGGAGGCAATAAAAACCTGAAAGTAATTCTGTAGTGATGTCAAAAATATGCACAACAAAATATCACGGCTTTGCCAGCTCACAGAGGATAATATGCTGATCCCTGCTAGACAATATCACAACAAGTATTAGTCATATTGTTTTCAAATGTCAGCTACTCAGGTTTTTAGCTCTTGTCGTACTATATCTGCTGCAGCCAGCTCTTACTGGATCTAATCTTATTTGAGCTCAAGGTATTTTGTGCAGGACACCTGTGATATAAGCTGATGAACACAAACATCAGCGTCTTTTATATCCAGGTGTTTTTATGTTGCGCTTGCGGTATAGCCTGGATTTAAATAGTCTGCAGCAGAACGTGTCACCTGTCACGCAACACATTGAAATCTGCCAGTAATGGTGAAATATGTCGTCCTTCAGGCAGATGTGTCCTCAGAAAGAGAGTACAGGAGGCCGAAATGTGTCCGTTAACTGAAGGAGCTCCTGCTGGGGAAGAGAAGGCCTTAGTCAGCAGTGGATTTATTACCTGTGGAGACGTGTTTGATCACAGGAAATTGAGGGCAGACAAGTAAAGATGTAGCTTTTATTTAGGCCAGCTCATTTCATATTTGCTCAGATGGTCCTCTTTCTCACTGCAGGTCACTCAACACTTGTGAAAGGATTTGTAACGGTTGCATGTTGAACTATGATCCCTCTAAACATCCTTATTTCATGCATCCTAACATATGTTTAGTACAATTTCACCAAAGTTTCTTAAAGCACCAGAGACCCTGTGTCATGTTGAATCTGTGAAGAAAACTTTTTTCTCGCATGCCTCGAAGGTGATCACAGAATCCAAAATCTTCTTCTTAATTAAAGTAAAAGTGAGCCGCATTTAACAACAGCAAAATCAAATCAAATGATGGGTTTACAAACTCGTGCAGTGTAATCCAAGTCTCATTTTTCCAGTCGTATGCTAAGTGCTTCCCAAACACATGCAATTGTGCCCTAACCTTACTATTTAAAACACTTGCACATACCAGTGCCAGGCCTGGGCAGGCGTGTGCATTTCAACTCAGAGCTCTGCTCAGTGGAATGCACGAGCAAACGCACGCACATGCCGAGGTACACCTCCCATCAGAGGGTTAGACTGTTTATGCAGGAGCGTTCTGAATAAAAGTTTTTAGTGAAAATGCATGTGTTTGGGAGGTACCAAACATACGACTGGATAAGTGAGACTTGGATTATACTGCATGACTTGTGTGCGAGTATGTGAACAGATCTTTTAAAATAGTTTTGCTGTTGTTTATGGTTTTATTTCCTTAAACTTTATTCAACCAGGAAGTCCCATTGAGATTAAAAATCTCTTTTACAATAGAGACCTGGCCGAGGTAAAAGCCAATCAGAACACATTCAAAATGCAACAAATGCAACATATAATACAGAAATCCACAATAAAACAACTATTTAAACACAGTGGCACATGCCTCTGTCATCACATCCTTTATGATGTCCTCAATGGATATAAGATGTTTTTGGAGATTGTTCCATGTCCAAGGGGCAGGATAGGAGAACGCAGTTTTCCCCAGATCCAGGTACGTAACAGGAGCGCAGCTGGTAACTACCAGAGCTGACACACAGAGGTTGCAGAGGTAGGCTGCCCAATATTGCTTTATAGATAAAAATATACCAGTGCTGTTGTCTGCGAGTGGTCGATGACGTCCAACCCACCAAACCATAAAGAATGCAGCGATGAGTCAGGGACTTTGTGTTTGTCAAAAAAACGTAGAGATGCATGATACACTGAGTCAAGGCTGCGTAAAATGGAGGAGGTTGCATGCATCATATACAGTATGTCACAGTAATCAATCACAGACAGAAAAGTAGCTTCCATAAGTTTTTCTTGGCACTGGAAGTACTAAAACACAGACTCCATTTTACTCAAATTCATGAAGTATGTTTGACTTTTTTGGATTCTTCGTTCACTGTGGAGGCACGCGAGAAAAATATTTGCCTCACAAATTCAACGTAACTGAGTAGTGGATATACAAATGATCATTTTGTGGGTGACACATTTGTGTAAAGTTGTAAACTAGTGATGCTCAACTTACAGCCCTTGGGCCAAATCTGGCCCATGATGGGGTGCTAGGTGGGCCCCCCAGACATTTTCTAATTCAAAATAAGAATAAATTAGGCATTTCTCAATCTGCGTTCTTGCCTGGACTTGTGTTCTTGCAGACTTGTGAAACATCATCAGTCACAGCCCAAGCACTGTTCCAATTCAAAGTCCGCATCCAGCCAAGTACAGTCCAAATGCCCGGATGTGAACTTGCTCTGCTCGTTCCATCGGGGATGCATCGGGAGGGGACTTGTGTGGACTTTTGACAGCCAAGTATCCCAGAATGCATTTCTCAAAGACCAGCGGCAATGGCAGCCATCCTTGGGAGTTTGTAGTCCCGAGTTGAACTTGCCAAGTCTGAACTCCCAAGTGAGCAAGTCTGAACTTGGCGTATTGAGAAACACCTATTGATTCCCATTGTGAATTTCTTGTACTTTTAACGTAAATAAGGTACCAGAGTACATAAAAAGCATCAAGATGGAGCTTGCTCACCAACGAAGAATCAATGGCTAACACCTGTGGAAGAAATCTTTTTAATGGAGAAACTGACACACACATACTGAGACTACAAGAAGCACAACCAGGAAGAAAATAGGGAAAATGGACTCTGTGCAAGACTCAAAACGACGACATTGGACTGGAATAATAATTAAGAGATTTGCCAATCTTTAGAGTTGTAAAATTGTGTGTCGTGTATATACTCAAGCAGTTTCTGTTTCATTGGCTCTCATTATTTTTCAATTATTTTATCATTTCATTATGGTGCTATCACAAAAATGGTTTCAATAAATATTTAAATGAAATAAATGGAGCTTGTTTATCAAGAAAAAGTGCCAGGGGAGGATAGAATTTCATGTTGGGTGGACGTTAACATCATGAGGTTTTGTTAAAATTGGGTTTTGTTCTCCAAACCTTACGACCTAATGTGGTTATTGTACATTAAGATGACCTTAGCGAGAGATATTTGGAAGACTTTGCCACTTCAGCCATTCATGTTGCTACTGCCAAACTTTAAATCTGTCCCTCATCTTCTACGTCTGCACCACCCTTCTGGGATATATGACTTCATGATGGGGTCTAATCGCCAAAGACTTTTCACATTTCTCGCTTACGTGCACATGTAAATAAATATTCTTTTTTCTCAGAACGAGTCTCTCCTGATTGAAATATCAATATCTAAAGACCTTTGTTGCCAAGCTGGGTGTTTTCTTTGTCTGTTCAGTCAGTCAGTCCAGTGACAGTGGTTCACTTATTACTCAAGCAAAGTACTTAAAAATTCAGTGTTGAGGCACTTGAATATGTCCATTTTATGCCCCTTGACACCAACACTCTACTATGTTTCACAGGGAAATGTTGGACAGCAGTTCCTTTGTAGATTGAGACTGTAAAACAGGATGAACCCTTAAAATATGACATATTATTATAGATTAAACTACCAGATACTAAGTAGACAAAGTGAGTACTGCATGAGTGACGAAGAACACTTCAGATTCAGATTCAGACAACTTAATTAATCCCACCAGGGGCAATTTGAACAGCTTGCCTTGCGCACATACTATAACATACAGTAACATGTAGACACATAAATAGATGAGTAATAAATGAAAATAAAAAAATATGCCATATGCTGGGTTGAAAAAATTGATTTAATTGATTCGGATCGATTTTCCTTTAAATGGCACAATATCGATTCATTAATTAAAAAATCGATCTTTTACTATAACTATTTTCCTCCGTGGACGTGTTGTACAGCCGGTAGCAGCCTGCAGCAGCCTGCAGTACTATCAACCCAGGTAGTCTCGCGAGATCAGCATTTAGCACCTGAGGTCATGGCGAGAGATCTCGCGAGACGGCCGGACACTGAATGAAGACAGAGCAGCAAACAATGGTGGGAGCACGTCCACTGAAGGCATGGGTCTACAGTGCGAGTATTTTCACTCGCATTTTCCCCTAAAAATATAATGCTTATAATGTACGAATATTTATTAAATGCACATCAGTTTCACAGAAAAAGATTAAGAAATACCACTAAGCATCAGCACACTGCTAACTGTCACCTCAGTTTGTACCTCATGCAGATCTGCTGGTAAAGTTAACTTAGCGTTAGCAAGCGTGATAAAAGACGGCAGAGAGGCGACGTTGTGCAAATAAACCAAAGATTTATTAATTTTCTGTAGCAGTAAACACATGGGCAGATAACAACTATGCTAAAGCTTTACAAGCTATTCAGGGCTGCCGACGATAACGTTAACATGACAAACAGCAAGGCTAACGTTACGGCTAACAAGCTAACATACTGACGCTCCTCAGACACTCAGACACACACACACACACACACACACACACATACCGCTAACGTTAGCTCATGTACAACACAGGTACCACACAGAAACTTTTACAAAGGGTCATAATGTGCTTCTAGTGACTGTCAAATCGCCAGCGAAAGTTGTTTGCTTTCTGAGAAGAAAGACGGTTCACTCTGCTCTGCCGCCAGAAACAAACTGGGAGGCAAAGATCCTCTCTGAGGAAGAGGGTTCACTTTGCTGCAGGGTTCACCTACGTATATTGTTCCTCTTCTGATACACTCAATGTGTGCATCACAACCACTGTAGTGTATTGCACAAAAGCTGGTTACAGGCAGCAAACTTGTGGATGTCCTTTGTTTACATTTTTTGTAGCCACTTCATTTAAATTGTCTGCCTTGTGATTAGATTTAATTTAAAATATTTATTTTGTATGTGTCAGGTAATGTTAAATAAAAGTACATGATGACTAATGTACTGCTTTGGGGTCAATTCTTAATGTAATCAGTATTTTTAATAGTAATGCACCAGGTCAGAGGGTTCCTTGTTAAATATACTTCGTTAGTTCTCAGAAAATATCTTAATATCCAAGCAAATTTTGTATCATAATTGAAATATACTTGACTGAATCGATATTGAACTGAATTGAATTGAATCAAATCGAATCGTGAATCAGATCGAACTGAGTCCTTGAAAATCGAATGGAATCGATCTGGAAAATCTGAATCGATACCCAGCCCTACAAAGAGTGCAGTGGAATAAAGGAATCTATACATAATTTAAAAAAAAAAGTGAATAGACTGATTATCAATAAAAAAGATGAAAAACAACAACATAAAAAATCAATTTACAAAGAATTTAAAAGACAAATAGAGGGAATAAAAGATTTTGCATACTGGTTAGTTTTACCAGCAGGTAAAGCGTAACGATGCCCCTGAAGACGACAGAGAAAATTCGCCTGCAAGAACACGTCCAGTTATTCTGGACAGTAGTTTAACCCTGGAGCAACATGTAAAGAATGTACTCCAGCCTTGTTTGTACCAGCTGAGAATTATCTCCAACTGTAGGCCCCAGAGAAAGTCATAGATACTCTTAAATCCTCCCGCCTTGATTACTATAATTCCTTGTTCACCTGCTTGAATATTCGAGCTGTACATTAGCTCCAAATCGTTCAAAATTCAGCAGCTAGACGTTTGACCAAACAAAATGATCCTCACGTTTCACACCTGTTTTGGCTTCCTGTCTCTTTTAGAATCCATTTAAAGTTCTTTTAATCACGTACAAGGCTCTCAATGATCTGGCATCACACAGAATTCTTAGAACTGAGTTTCCCCTTGAAATTCAGACTAAGTCCTTGTAAAGCTAAAAGTTATTCACAGAGCATCTTAGACCTTAAAAGAGCTCCTAAAGGTAAGGTAAAGGTAAGGTAAAAACTGCAGGGAGGAGGACTTTTAAGGGGCTCAGGAGTTTTTTTAATCAGAGGAGAAAACTGCAGAAAGACACAGAGGTCAGAGAAATATCCTGGATGACACTGAGTTAATGAAATGCTACAGATTAGATCATGCAGGGATAATACGTGTGGGGGTACGCACACATTTCCCACCTAACGCTATAACACCAGAAACAAAGTGATCACAACACTGAGATATTTCGAAAACTGGAAAAATGCAGCAGCACAGCAGTGATGACTTTCACAGTCAGCGGTTCATTTCATTTCCACTGGGTGTCCACACCTTGCAGGCTCACAAAGGGTGTGTCTGTGACAACCAATCACATCTGTTAAAAGAATGCATCACACCTAGCAACAGGGTTGACCACACCTCCTCAGTAAGGTCAAAGTTTCTGTCCCTTCCTGCTCAGAGCTGCTCTGAGAACTTTCCTAAATCACTCCTAAATGCATGTGTATATTTATATTTACCTTGTTTAGATAAGGATAGAATTAACAAACAGAACTACATCATGGCTCCAATAAGCATCCTTATAAAACGTAGTGTTTCCATGATCAGTTATATTCATGAAGTGATGTTGGACTGATTCTGCAATCCCTGGCCTCATTTTTCAGCTGTGAGTGCACAGATTTTAATGTGGGAAAAATAAAGTATTCTATCAGGTTAATACTCAGGATCAGTTGAGGTACCAGGATGGTACTGCGAGAGAACAAGTCTGATTGATAGCTCCATGAATAACAGTCTCAAAGGGCCGTTTCAGGCTTACATAATGAGCACTTCTGATACTTCAAGTACATTTTGCTGAGACCACTGGGAAGATTTTTCCTAGTTATTATCTCTTATATTGTGGCGTATCAGTAGCCAGTAAAGAGTAGGAGCATCCATGATGGATCAGAGCTCTATAAGTAGTATATTACTGTGTCGTAGCCTGAAACTGCAGGCTGTTTAAAACTGGCCCTGGAGACACATGTAGTGGAGAGTGCTTAACTGGTCGGGGGTGGGGGCTGCTGGCTGCCCCCAGTACTTTTCCGCTCTCCATCAGCCTACATTCCTGCCAGTAGTCAGCTCCTATTCCCCACTGTCAACAAACAGCCGGGCATATCAGGCATAAATGTTTGGGCATTCTGTCATTGGCTGAAGTGTGCGTAACTGGACAACAACAACGCCAGTGGAAATTTCCTCTGGCTGCGGGCCACGGGGGAGCTGTCGATGGCCCATTAGGCACAACTGGGGTCACTTCATTTATTTACCAGCGACTCACTTCACAGGATGCAACTTCGTCATGACAAAAGAATCCCCCTGATTAAAGTTTAAATCTATTCTCGCTGATTACACGTTGCTGCTCGCAGGCTCCTTTGCAAAGGCCAAAACATTTAATAATTCATCAAGCCCTTTGCGTTTATACAATTTGTCTGGTCAGTGTAATCATTACAACATTCACAGCGTGTTTAGTTCCTATTCATGAAACAACTGATAATGGCAGCGCGACATAAATGCAGATTAGAGAAGACGTTCCACTAATCAAGCGTATGAATTGAGCTTTTAGACGCTCATTATAATCATTTTGAAAGTACTGCCGACAGGGAACAATGAAAAAAAGAAGTATAATTGAAAGAGAGAAAAAACTTTAGTCTGGAGTGAACAATCTCTCAAAGGTTACGCAGCCAAAGAAGTTCAACGAATGTTTCAGTGGAGATTTGGTCTTGATTTATTCACTGCAGAGCCCTCTGAATCAGCCGGCCGATCGTGTTGAGCTGTAGTGCCCAGTTGTTTAAACAATTCAATCTGAATCAGAAAGATCCAGTTTTGGAAATCCCATATTTTGCTATCCAGGATCAGATAATCCATCTTACCTTTGGGCCTGTGTTCAACATTAGACTGGATCACCCTGAT
Source organism: Epinephelus moara (assembly GCF_006386435.1). Classification (NCBI taxonomy): domain Eukaryota; kingdom Metazoa; phylum Chordata; class Actinopteri; order Perciformes; family Serranidae; genus Epinephelus; species Epinephelus moara. The sequence goes on along the minus strand of NC_065518.1, from coordinate 5,967,654 downwards.
CCAGATACACACTTTTCAAGTTTACCATATCTGGATAAGCCAGTGGGGTCACTTTATATATATGTATAATTTTGTTGCTGAAATTTATCCCGGATCCACTCCTCTTCTGTGATCAGGATAATCCCACTTTTTTGGATCAAAGGTATCCTCATCATTCCAAATTTTTTTGTCGTTACCGTTACCTTTGTGTTACCAAAGGTTTACGAAAAAATCACTTGACGACACCGACTCCCGTGTGCGCATGGCGAGAGAGGAGAGGGAGAGACGCTGTGCTACTGCCAGAGGAGCCGCTGAATGAGTTCCCTCTGAGACGATATGGCACACCCCTATATCGAACAACCCATTTTCAAGATTTGATCCAATGCAATAGCTGAAATCCAATCAGATTACTTCTGAACAACTGGGACCAGGAGCTTCTGTAGGCCATAAAGAAAAGTAAAGATCTTACCCCCACAAACTGAAATGCTAGACCAACCGGAAAATGGCTAAATCTCTTCTTCTTTATCCTTTGTTGTTTTGCAGACAACAAAATCACAGCCAACATCTGGTCAGCAGCTGAGAAAGACTGTCTGTAGACAGAGTATATATGTTCAGTCCCCATCCAGAGACATCAGACTGACCCATGCACACACAGGCTTAAATAGGAAATATGCCTCATGCAGGAAGTGAAATATGAAAACATTTTCTATGTTTGTGTCTATGATTTGTTCTTATTTTGTTAGTACCCATTGATTTGTGGGATTCAGCAATATTATCTCATCTTAGTTTTACTCTTACATAGGAGAATTTTTAATACAAGTGGTCGAGAGCACTCTTACCAAGATAAGAAAAAAACATTTCCACAGTCCACAGATTTAAGAAATATAAAACATGCATATATCATATAATCAAATGTAGATGATGAGTTATTACAATGATTGGATTATTACATTTCAGGGCTAAAGAAATACAACTATACTTAGCTATGTACATTTACTCAAGTACTTAAGTACAAGTTTGAGGTACTTTAACATTGCTTAAATATTTTAGTCTCATGCCAATTTCTACTTCTACTCCACTGCACTAAAAGGTCCGGTGTGTAGGATTTAGAGGTATGTATCGGCAGAAATGGAATATAATATAATACGTACGTTTTTTTAGTGTATAATCAGCTGAAAATAAGAATCGTTGTGTTTTCTCTACCTTAGAATGAGCTGTTTTTATCTACATAGGGAGCAGGTCCTCATCCATGGAGTCCGCCATGTTGCACTGCCATGTTTCTACAGTAGCCCAGAGCAGACAAACCAAATTCTGGCTCTAGATAGGGCCTTTCGCATTTTTGTGTAGGCCGCTGTAGTGAGTTGCCCCTCCACAATGAGAGCGTCACAAAAACATAGGGCTAAGGAGGATGATGACAGCACATGTACATGCAGCGCTCTACATATTGGTGCTCTTTAATTATTCAAGTGCAGTTTTAAGTGCAATAATTTATTTTACAATAACTTATGATTGTATGATGTGTATCGACAATTGTGTAGAATGTGAGTGGAATGGAGCCATTTATTTATTTACTTTTATACTATTTTAGCACTATTTATTACTTATATATATATATATGTATATATATGTATATATATACATATATATATATATATATATGTGAGCCCAGTCCTTAAGTGCACCTGAATTTCGTTGTATGTTTGTACAATGACTGTAAAGAAATCTGATTTTTTAATCCATTGCGAAAATTCAGTGTTTTTATTGGTTTGAATCAGATAGTCCGAGGAGACCTCTGCAGGTAATTCGTCTCCCAGTAAAAACACCCTGAACGTCCAGATCTTAAGTTATCAGAGATTAGCACACATTAGCAGGTGCTACGTTAGCGGCCCACTAAAAACCTCCTGAACAATGAACACTGAAGGAATTCTAACCAGAAGTTTCAGCTAGTTGCAACCTGCAATATTCACCACTAGATGCCACTAAATCCCCCTAAATCTTACACACTTGACCTTTAACTAAATACTTTTACTTCAGTACAATTATTTTGTAACATTAGTTGCTTTACAAATTAAGGTTTTTGTGCACAAACCACATGAAAATATAAATTATGCAATTATACAAGTACATTTTCAATGTGGGACTTTTACTGGTAACAGAGTATTCTCACAGTGTGGTACAGAACTTTTACCTAAGTAAAGGATTTGAATACTTGCTTCATCATTGCTGCTGAAACTACATTCACAGCATCAAATGTTGTCATTGCTGAGTTTAGATTCTCCTGTGACTTCAGCACTGATGCTCGTGACAGTCACATGTTTACTTTGTTTAAGTTTATTTAATAGTTCATCCATTTCACAACTGCAGAACTTCTTCTTACAGCCTTTTTTCGTTGAATCTCTCCAGTTCTTAGGCATGTGTCCAAACTGACTTTAATGACATCACAAAGCACCTTTACTCTATTAACTTTTAACCGAAATCACAATCTTTCTTTCAGTTTAACCAAAACCCAACAACACACAGGACTCATGACGCACATCCAGCTCTCTGGTGTCAAAGTCCTGAGTTCTGTGTGCCCACCAAACATAATCCAGACAGTTACAACTGCACATTTACTTTAAACAAATATCATAGAAGACGGGGTTGCACAAAGAGATTAGAATGTCACACGAGAGTCGTTTAGGACGTCATGATGACGTGAAGGATTTAACATCAGGATGGATGATTAGTCAAAGGTGAACGAACATCTGAGAGAAGACTGAGCTCATTTACTATTAGTTTGTTATATTATTGATTTATTTGTTTCACACAAATTACCTGAAATAAATATTATTATAAATAAATAAAATATTAAGTCTGTATGACGGTGTGGTAGAAACCTGTAATGGTTTAAAAACAACACACACACCCATAGGTCATACACAAAAGATCAAATTTAAACAAACACATCAGCACACTTTAAATATTAGTGTTAAAAATTGCAGAAATAGTGTTTAAGTATATTTAAAAAGTAAACAGGAGTAATTGTTGGATTTCCAGTTTGGACAACAGTTTCTAAGAATGATCATTTTCTTCTAAATGTTTTTTGACAGCAAGACATTTCTGTCTTTTTTTGTACAAAGACAATCACACAGATGAATCCTTTAAATGGACATTTTTATTCCACAAGATAAGTTTGGGAAATTTGATAGCAATTTCATTGAATTGTTAACAAGATAATATCTAAAACTATAAGATAAATTAGACAAGTCTGTACTATAAGCAGGCAAAAATAAATGCCAGTTGCAGGTTATTCAGGAAGTTCTTGATGAACTGAATGTTTGAAATGTCTGCATTATAATTTGTGGCATTATCCCGGCAGGAAACACAGTGATGTGTCTCTACAAAACAATAACTTTTTGATGCACTGTCCCCGATGGAAACGTAATGATGGGTTGCTAAAAAAAAGCCACTGGGAACCCAAATAACTCTCAAAAAAACAACTGGTTTTGTTGTTTGTTGATCTCATACAGTGGTCTGATGCTTGCAGTGCCAGGGCACCGCCATCTATAGGGGGCACCACAAATGGGGAAAGTACAAAAAAAAAAAAAAAAAAAAAAAAAGTTAATCTTTTATTTTTTTTTACTCATACTATTACTATTATTTTGAAATATGACAGGCCTTTTTTCCTGGGCACCCCTCCTCAGCTTGTTTCACTTCACCTGCTCTCTGGGGGAGACGGGCGAGTTATGTGATGTCACGTTAACCCCGAAACACGCTGTATCGTTATCATGTCAAATCGACAAAAGCTCTCTGATGCCCACTCAGCTACCTCTACACTACTAAGAGGAGTGTTTGTGGAGAGAAAGAACATGACATCAACAGGAGGAGAGCTAGTTAAGTTAGCTGTTAGCAGTTAGCAGCTAGTTATCTTTATCTCTAAGAAGCCAGTGGCTACAACCAACAGCTAACAGAGGTTGCATTGATTTACATCGTGAAGCGTTTAAGCTCTATTCAGTAAAAATGAGCTCTGGATGAAGGTAGATTATAATGTTCTCATGACGTGTTCAATGTAATCTTGTAAAATGTAGCTTTTTAGCACTATAACATAAACATTAGAGAGGGAATTATGATGTTTTTCATGTGAAAGAAGGTTATGTTAAAGGTTTTTTCATTAATATGTATTATTGAATTTGTGCCCATTCAAAGGTAGTGTAATGAAGAACTGAATGACTTTAAAACTTTGACTTATTTGTCTTTTATTCTAGGTTTTTTTTTTTTAATGTGATCAATTTTTATATTGTAAATTTTCTGTACTTTCCTGGCACAAAAGAGGATAAATTACAAACAACTGCTTCTTTGCTAAAGTAACGATATGATGTGATGTGATACGATACAGTCTAAATCATAATTGTAAAGGGAAATTCATCTTGGACTCTGGATCTGCACAAGTATTGCAGAGTATATAAAGTTCTTGTAAAGCAGACGTCATCTGTTGCCCATGGGCTCAACAGCAGTGTTTTTAAAAATCAGTTTTCTCTTTCCTCTGCCCACTGTGTGCTGGATTGGTTTCAGTCCCCCATGAGAGAGAATGAATAAGCTGCAGCGGAGAATGAATGATTCAGTAAATTCATCACAACATAAAAATGCCTGTGTATATGTAGGGTATGTTATATAAGAAACGCCCACAAGTATGTTATTTAGTTGATGGAGTGTATGCTCAGGATGAGGGTGGCGATCAGTGGTGCACTGAGAATCCAAATTCAGGACTCTGATTGAACCAGGTCACCTTCTTTAGAGCAAAGTTTGATCTGGAATCTTTGTCCCTTTTTTTCTGCATATCCACGGCCTCATGCTCTGCCAGGAACTATTTCCTAAAAGTCTGTTTCTAAAGATCAATTTCTGGAGTTCTGCACAACAGCAAACAGTAAATTACCGTACAAAGCCTAATAACTGTCTGAGAATAATATCCAATTGAATCCGAGAGTTAACAGAACAAACTGTGGAGTAGTTTCCAGCAAAAATATATTTTAAAACAGATTTTAAGAAGTCCTTAATTTAACATTCAGTACGTGTAACTCCACTACATAAGAAAGCATTGGTATTCAGTTAATATAACATCCACAAACAGCACTGCTGCATCAATGAGATTGAACTGGTCTCCCAACTGAACATAAAGAGGCATTTCAACAATCACTTTATCAACACAGTTACATGGTGTTTGAACACTGATATAACCTACTGCCCAGTTTACATAAACATACTTAAGATGTAAAAAGTACATTTATGTTTATCAGTCCATTCTAACTGTCAGTACAAAGGGTAAACTCATGCTGCAGCAGCAGCACAGAGACAGGCAGCAGGTCACAAAACACATAAAAGACTAAACTGAAGTAAGAGACAGAAGAAGTTAGAGAGATGGCATATCAAAAAGCTATGTACAATATATACTTTACAATAACTCCGACTATGTAAGCAGACTGTGCAAAAGTTTGTGCAATTAAATGGAGCAGTGTAGTGACATCTAGTGGTGAGGACTGCAGACTGCGACCAGCTGAAACTTCCGTGCTAGGATTCCTTCAGTGTTCAGGAGGTTTTCATCAGGAGCCATATTATTGGCAGGGGTCTCTTCCTCTCCAAAACAAGCGGCCCAGGTGATTCAAACAAGTAAAAATACTGAATAAAGCAGTTTCATGTTACAAATCGGTATTTCAGTTTCACATTATAAATCAGTGTTGTTCCATGGAATGGGAGGAGATATTTTAGAAACATTGGAAAACAACAAGCTCTCCATCCTGAAGAGAATTTAGAATGTAATTCATTCATTACTTCTGTACCTTGGAGAACAAAGAATTACTTTTATATCTTTTGGGCATGCACCTCCATCACTCCTTTTTGGACTAAAAATAATGGCATTCCTGAGACTGTTTTTCTAACCAAAATAACCTTTAATTTTGAACTGATGTACCTGATTAGATTGGAGGAACTTGGTTGGTGAAAAAAAAAAATCTGCTAAGAATATTATTGGTGGCATGTCAGAAACCCCTAAACAAGAAATGGACGAATGAAGAAATACCTAGTATTCATGAATGGATTGACCTGGTATATAATATTTATGTAATGGAGAGAATGACTTTTAGTTTGAGAGCCAAGATGGAAATAATTATTGAGAAATGGATGAACTGGTTAGTAAGGCCCAATCCCATTTCTACCCCTTAAATCTTCCACTTGGTATTGAGTGCCCTCATTTGCGAGATAGCCCTTGATGAGGGAAGTGAGAAATATTAGGGTAGAGACCTTTCCCTAAGAAATGGGACACCACTTCATGCAAATCGGTGTTGCCGATGTGCAGGCATACGTCACGTGTAGTAGCGACGCAATGAAAATGCTGGCTCCAGTGCTTGTGTTGTGGTGTGTGCTATGTTTATTCTTCTCCGTCTGATGAATCAACGGAGAAGAAATGCTGAAAAAAGGAGGCGCCTACGATGTCTGTCTAGTTCTGATTGATTTTGTTCGGGTAAGTCGATTTGTTTAAATATTTTGACGCTGTGTTCAACCAAGTTGCTGATGAGTTTACGCTAGTCCAACCATCTGTTGTTTGTATAGCCTACATTCCGATCGTACAGTAACAAATTGTTTTCCAAAACTTGGCAAAGTTGCTGACTCCGCAAGGTGTTCTGGGAAATTTTATCTTCCACTTCGTTGAAAGTGTGGGTCGGGGCTCCCTTGGAATCTAGGGCGGGTTTTAAGTGTTGGAAACCACTTCCACTACCTCAATTCTGTTTTGAGACACCACTAGCCTAAACGTGAACACGCACAACCAAGTGCAAGTGGGTATTTCTAGGGGAGGTGTGGGTGTTGGGACAGGCCCTAAATGACTCAAACGTTAGACCTAATTTTGGGGTCTATCTAGGCCCAGTGTTTGTTTTGTCCATTCTGGGCTACTGTAGAAACATGGCCATGCAACATTGCGGACTCTGTGGACAAGGAACTGACTTCTTATGTAGATATAAGCGTCTCACTCTCAGGTAACGAAAACATGATTCTTATTTTCAGGTCATTAGAAACTAAAGAAAACATACTTATTTTGTTTAATTTCTGCCTATATATCCTTCTAAATCCTACATGCTGGACCTTTAAGTTCAGCCATGACATGTGAACTTAATATTATAGAAGTGTATAGGTATGAATAATGAGTAAATATATATATAATAAAACTGGAAGAAAATATTATGATATAGTATGTAATAATATCAAAGTACAAAAGTAATATTCTGGTAATAAAAAATGATTTAAGTAATATCATGCAATATAACTGTGTTATAGATATGTCACTTTGTGTTACACTTCTACTCCCACAACTGAACTTCATGCCTGTGCGTGTAAAAAGCTCCATTTATTTGAGTCTCTGCATTAATGACTCTCTAAAGATTCTCTCCTCCTCAAAACATCCTGCATGTGATGTCGACGCCTCTGTTGTCTGTGTTTTCTCTTCTGTTCTGCTTGAGTCACATACACGACTGCAGAAGCATGAACCCTGATAATTGTGTCATCAAACTCTCAGAAGACGCAGCTATCTCGGGCTTAATGCACGAGAATAGCACCAAATCAGTATAAGGAGAGAGTTGTGAAATGGCGTGATAAGAGCCATCTCCCAGAGGTACGAGCCTGTGGTTATCCATCATGAATCCATCACTCACATCTGCTCCTGCACGGAAACTTGGAGTTTACATTAAAAGATTTTGTTCCTGATTTCAGAGAAGACTGCTTTTCTTTCACAGGCGGGGTTTATGGAGCTGCTGAGCCTCATAAGACTCAGAGTTTCAGCCCAGGTCGGTGACCTTCCTGTGCAGCTAGAAGCCTAAATTCTTTTTAAGCAGACAGTCTGGAGGATTATGGGAGCAGAGCAACAGGATGTTTTATGACATGCTGGTAAAAGTGACTCTGACCACATATAATATCACCTTTTTCAATCAGGCTATGGTCCTTATTGGTTAATATACTTCTCATGCCTATCAGTCAGGTGGTGTAAGCAGTGAGAATAAAGGTCGTATGAGTTGTGCTATATGAGGAGCACATGTCTTAGTGTGCAATATGATGTCACATGATACGTCCCGACTGCACTGCACTGTATGTTAACTATCTGCATGTACACTGTGTGTGTTTGTTCAGTGCACATGCTCTGACATAAGATAAGTAACATATCATTTACAGTATATGGCCAAAAGTATCACGTTTGAGCCCCCAAAGGAAATCTAGTGGAGCAGTTTGTGTTTGTCCTGTTTCTGTTTCAACATGACGGCACAAATCTTCCTCCATAAAGAAATAGTTTTCCCAGTTTAGTGCAGAAGACTTTGACTGTTCTGCACAGAGCCCTGACCTCAACCCCATCCGACAGCTTTGGGACGAACTGTGGAACATCGACTTTGAGCCACACCTGATCACCCAGCATCACTGTTGGAGCTCACTGATGCTCTTGTGTCTGAATGGGAACAAAGCCCACCTCATAAAGATGCAGGAAAACTAGTCCATGCATTTGTTACTTCCAGGCTGGATTATTGCAGTGCCTTATGTTCAGGTTGCTCCGATACGTCTCTAGAAGCGCTCCAGTTGATCCAGAATGCTGCTGCATGTGTACTGACAGGAACTAGCAAAAGAGGCCATATTTCTCCTGTTGTATCTTCTCTGCACTGGCTTCCTGTAAAATCTAAAATTTAATTTAAACTCTTTCTCCTTATTTACAAAGCTCTAAATGGTCAGGCACCATCATATCTTAAGCCCCTTTTACACTGCCAAATTTTCAGCAGATGTTGGGCCCTTTTGCCGGCAAGCTGCGAGCGTTTAGACACACAGAGCCGGATTGGCGAGTTGATCCGAGGTGCCCAGTTTTCCGCCTCGTAGGGTAGACATATTGGCGGAACCCTTTTAGTTTAAAAAGACCGAGGCGGCCTTCCGCAACGGGAGGGGCTGTTGATGACTTGTGGGAGGAGCTGTTGATGTTGCCGTACGTGTGACCCACTGGCGGTGGATAAACAGGAAACAGCTGATAGCAGGAATTAGCGAGCAGCTGGAAATGCAAACCTGACAGACACTGTAAAGATGAGCAACTGGGGAGACAAGGAATTGCGCGCCCTCCTTGTCCTCGCAAACAAAGAGGCCATTAACCGTCAGATGACGGGGACGGTGAAGAACG
>NC_065518.1:5944589-5954796 GCF_006386435.1 Epinephelus moara | reverse complement strand
GCAGTATAAAAACTTCAATAAAAGAGGCAGCAGGCAGTGTAAAAACAGCAGCAAGGTGAGGTAAAGTGCAACGGTGCAGTTCAAAGTGCAAAGGTCAGTTCCTCAGTTTGGGGCTGGTGTGTATGTGAGTGCAGGGGGGTTGATGGAGGCCACAGCCCTGGGGAAAAAGCTGTTCCTCAGTCTATTTACTAAGAAGAAATCTGGACTCCATGACTGGACCAGTTCTTTTATAGGAAACACCAGGGCTGGAGCCAGACACTGAGAGATTTTCCTGGGGATTTCCTACTTACAGCAGCTACATGCAGTATCACATATAGTTTAAGCCGTCAGAGATGACAGAATGTCTAAAAATCTGCACATCAGGGGAAGAAATCATCCTGTGGAAGCCACATCCTCTTTTGCATCTCATTGTTCTCCAACTGTCTTCATCATTCTGAAAACATAACACAACAAATGTTGAGGATGACTAATTTTCGCTCCTGCCACCTAAGAGGAGGCGAAAATTGTCTGATGTTACTATTTCAGAGTTACATAACAAAGGTAGGGCAGGAATTAGGCGTAAACAGCATTACTAATGTTGAGTCCTATTTTTGTTTTACTACGCTGGAGTAGAGTTCACACAGTGAATATTTTGCTGATAAATCAGATACATTTGAGTCCATGCCGTAATAATCTGGGCTGCACAAGTACATAAGAACATTCACTCAATTATTTTAGATTTCTTTCTGGAACAGCGTAGAATCTGGGCTTTGAGAAAACACTCAGGGCTGGAGCTGTAGCAGGGCCGTCATCACTGATTTGTTTAACATTGATAGGGAACAATTTCAATGTATAGTCCTATAAACAAACCCTTCAGGCGGGTCTGGGGGGAGACATTTTAGAAACTTAACAGCTAAACAGACCATTTAAAAGCCTTATGAGACAAAAATCTTAGATCAGCGGTCCTCAAAGTTTTGGTGACCGAGTGCCATTTTGAGGAGGCAGCACATGACTGAGAGACGCACAGAAAGAGTGCACCTACTATGAATTTTTTTTCTGACATACTATACTATGACAAATACAAGATATTAATACAATTAATATGAAATTATAAAATGAATAACATGGCCAATGTACATCATCACAGTGCCCAACAATGCGTTCTCCTGTGCTGTCATGTATTTCACCAGATCTGCACACTTCAGCCGCTCAATCAGTGCCCTGGCAAAGACAAAAAACATGAGTTCATCGGAGCACTCACTTCTTTAGCTACACCGACAGAAAAAGATGTCTTTAGTCTTTTAGGCACACCGTACAGACAGCCTCATGAAAGGAACTGGTGATGAGTAGCCAATCAGAATGCCTGAAGTGGTCTCATAGAAAAATGATGATGAATGATTGATGACAATGAAAAGTGCAACTATGCTCAAACTACCTGTTTTCAGTATGTTTTACTGAACTGACTTGAATGCTAATTTTATTTCAGTCTTTTGTATGGATGTATCGTATTTGTATTTATCACAAACAAATCAACAAATTAGCTAACAAAGAATAATAATAAATACACAATAATTTCATCTTTGAATGGCTTTGTCTCTTCAATATCTCTGTCTCTAATGTTCTCCACATACACTTCACTTCACACACATACACTGATCGCTCACTGGTGAACACACACAAGAGGTGGTGTCCCTACTACAGTCCGTCTGTTAGCATTAGACCTTTGGCTCGTTTTTCCCTTATGTTTTCACTTATGCTTCTTTAAATGCTTACTTAAAAGCTTGTTTTTGGGTGCAGTTTTGGTGCCCCCCTCTGGGAGACGCCCTAGGCAGCCACCTATGTCAGCTACAGGAGGATGATCTGCTGACAGCAGGTGAGCATTGGCTTCTGCTTGGATATAACAACACCACTGCAGTAAGCTGTAATATTACAACTGTAACATCTTATTTGAAAATAATTATTCATTGAAATCTTAGATCAGGGGTTGTCAAAGTTGTGGTGCCAGTTAAGTAAGCCAGCATATGACTGAGGGACGCACAGAAAGAGCTCACCCACTACGACTTTATAATCACTTATTTATGACATACTATACTGTGCAATTTATAACATTTTGATGACGTACTAACACTTAATAAAACTATGACAATCATCAGTCCACAATTATACTACATGTGAAAGAAATGAAATTAGCCAACAAAGAATAATGTCGCAAAACAATAAAAGAATATGAATGTGCAAACTTACTAATTTTGTCTTTTCCTTTTTAGGGTCCGGGCAGCTAAGCTGCCAGGACACTATTGTAATCCTAGATATTCTTCTTCTTTCTTCTTTCTTCTTCCGAGGAAATCATACTTCCCATGGGTGAAAACTCACCAAACTTTGCACAAAGGTCCAGTCTCATGCCAGATATCCTCAGCTGTAAACTCAAGCCAATAGTCCTGATGGTGGCGCTACAGCAAGCGTCTAAAGTTCAAAACTTTGAAAATTCATAACAAATCAACCATACGTGCTACAACTTCACAACTTTCATCAAACTGTAGCCCCAATACTGAAGAAACTTTTGTACATTTAAACCTATTAAAAATTATGAAGTTCATCACTCTGTTTTTTTCAAAAACTGTAAAACTTCTTAAACCTATCTCCTCCCACAATTTTTGCTCAATTGACACCAAACTTGCTACAGAGCATCTTCAGACTGTCCTACAAAAACTATGTTTCTCAGATTTTTGATTTATCAAAAATTGAGCCTACAGTGCATCAAAATGTTTGACTGTAAACGGTACTGTAAACATATACATGCAAATTCTTGCTAAATAAATCTTCAATGTTCATGAAAAAAATGACAAAATTCTAGAGTCATGGTAGATGATGTGTGGCAAATTTCAGAATTTTATCTCAAAAACTGAATTTTTGACAGCATTTTGAATTTTGCTCTAATGTGAACAATTGGAGTCAATGTAAAAATGGCAATTTTAAACATCAGTTTTTCACTTATGGAGCAAATCAATCATTGTTACAAACAAATTACCAACATCTCCATGCTGTCTAGATGCAATATGTGTATTTTCAGATTTTTGTTTCGATAACTGAATTTTTTACAGTGGTTTGAAATCTGCTTTTCCATGCATGGACGGCTGCTAAACCTGCACGTCTGGCTTAGTCAATTTGTGAAGCTACACATGAATTGTCACTGACTAATTAGCTCAGTGAGATAGAAATTGATTCTTAGTCTCAGAGGTTGTGAGTTCAAGCCTCAGCTGATGCAAAAGGCAGATTGTGTTGCTAAATTCCTAAATGTCTTCCAATTCTTCTGCTTGTTGCTCAGAATTGCCTAAAAATGCCCGGACCCGACCCATCGCTGTGCAGCAGCTATAATTTCTGTTTGTTTTTTGTGATGTGCTATAAAAAGGTGTCAAGAGTAGAAGATATGACTGGCTGCAAAGGTTAAAGGTCAAGCCCTGGGGGTGAAAATTCTATATTCAATGCACGAATCATTTGGAGTGGAAATAGAAATATATTTGAATATATAAAAAATAAAAATGAATATGTTATTTTTGGTATAGATTTCAAGGGGACGCAGGGGGCTCGTAACTTGTGCATTTGTCTCCCCTGGTAAAACACTTAAGTAGTAGAGGGACTTTTATTATGACAAAATTACAGACATTTCCACCATAAACTGATGCAGAAAAGGCACAAATTGGTGCATAAAAGTTCAGCAGAATGCAGGAAATTAAGTGTTTGATGCACAAAATTTTCTGGTGGAGACCCTCAGACCCCCTGGTTCATATTTGTCCTCCTAATATTGCAACAAAACCTATAAGTGCTTGTGTTTGTGGCGTTGAAGAACAAGCTAGGCCTACATAATATGAAACACATTTTAAAAGATATAATAATGAAACTGGGATGTGCAACATAATATGAGTAAAAAAACATCACCTAAAGACTTCATTAAATATCTAACAAAGACATTAAAATGAAACAACATCACATCCCTGGCACAGATCATGTGCAACAGCAAAGTGGGGCATTAACCCACATTAGGGTCGAGGCTGCAGAAGACAGAGGAGACAAATATAGACCATTTCAAATTGTGTCTGCACTCCCTGACGCTTCGCCAGCTCTGTCCACATACAGACACTTTCTCCTCACAGTCTGTAAAACAGAAGGTGTGAAGAGTGTCCATGTATAGAGAGGATATGGCTACTGTTCCAGCCATGTGGCTTTAAATGTAAGCTGTTGAACTGTTTGCATTTACCCCGAGCTGTGAATACACTGACTCCAGTGTGCTGCTTTTGTTTTATTCCAGAGACTGTGTGAGGATTGTGTGTGAGGCTGGCTGTAATTTGAATTCCTCTGGGACAAATGAGAATATGAGATATATGATATAAAGTGCAGGTTGCAGAGAGATTGGTTGCCTTGGCTCTGCCTCTAACATGCAGGGTGACTCAAGCAGGAGATGTTCTCGTTAGAAGGAGAGACTGACGCTCCTATTCCCGCGACATCATCATCCCACACTAGTGGGGCTCCACGGTGTGCGATGTGATGCTCAGTCCTGCACAGTAGCAGCTACAGGAGGCGTGCGCGTCCCTGCCACAGGAGCACCGGAGCAGCACCGGAGCAGCGGCCAGCAGGCTATCCACCGGGCATTGGACACACCGAGAGACAGAGCGCTTTTTTGGGGGGTGCTCATCCCCCGCCTCCCACACTACCCCGAGCGATGGCATTTACGGATCGATCATCGGGAGCGCGTGAGTTATCCTCCTTATACAATCCGTGCAATGTCTTTCATGTGACGGATACAATGTGTGTGTATCTGGGTGTCTAATCACAGCCATGTTTTGGTCATCGCACCAACAGCCTCGTTTTGAAACGAGCCACGGGGATGTAAGCTTTAACATAACCATCATCATCATCATCATCATCATCATCATCATCATCATCATCTGCTGTTGTGTTTATTTATTGTACGCGCAATTTATTTGCAGTGGCCACAGCTGATGCATACATCTCCTTAAAGGAGACGCATGGTGCTCGGCGCTTTGGCAACATCAGCATCACACACACACACACGCACACGCACACACACACACACACACACACACACACAGAGCGATGCCATGGCCGCAGGCAACCTTCAACTTCAGCTCAGTGCTGATGGAAAGCGGTCAGCAAAAGTAGCCTACATCTGTCGGGTACTTGTTCTCTGGCCTCGTTTCATCACTGCATGCTCATATCCAAGTCTTAAACACACTTATGGAAATCTCACAATAGCCCTCTACAAATGCACCAACCAAAAACCCTTCATGTCAACACTGGACCATGTCTTTTTTATTTCCAGTCAAACTTGTGTGTTACCTAACCTCTCCTGTGAAACAATAGCTTCACAGTGGAAGGAGAAAAAAAACCTGCTCGTGGGGCTGTTGGAACATTTTGTCTTGGAAATACAAACTCATCAGGCTAAATATAGATGCTTACATTGCTCATCCCTTCTCCTTATATTAGAACGCTTGCATGTGAATGATGATGTTTGAGATGATTGCAGGAGGTAACAGCTCTCAGGATGGCTCTTTATAAAGACATCACAGCTGAACTCGCCGTGCATATCACTCCCTCGGATTGCCATTTGAACGGCAGGCTGTAGTAATATCACAATAGTAATAGTACGCCTGACGGCTCAGTAATATAAACACTCTATCCTGTGCTGCAAAAACTTACAAGCCTGCGGGAATATTTAGCAATGTCGAGCCAGCAGTTATTTTTAATCTGAAAATGTGTCAATATTTTGTCTAAAACAGAAAAAGTAAAGCGCTGGTGGACTGTCGGACCCTCTGTGGGGTGTTTATGGCTTGGTAATACAAACACTGTGCATCAGACGAAGTATAGATGAATACAAAGGGAGAAAAAAGGAAGGCAATGCATGCCCTTTTGTAGTATATCTACAACTGGATCAATCCATCATGCTGCAGGCGCCAGGCACCCACAGCCCCTAAGTGTCCAACCAGCCCTGGGCATCCTCCAGGGGATAGACGTCGGCCACCTGCCCACACAGCCCCTCTCCCTGTCCCTTTAATATTAAAGCTTGCATGTGGACGAAACTGTCCTGAACATCTGGACGATTTTGGTAGAAGTAACAGAACAACAGCCTGACTCTAGATATCCCAGAACAACTTTCTATAGAGGCATCTCAGCTTAGCTTTGACTGTATGTCACCCCCTCCAATATAATTTCAACGTATTAATATCAATACCAGAGAACAGCATGAGTCTGATAAATAAAACCTACAAACTCTCTTACATCAAAAGCTGTGATGTCAAATGTCACCCTGCTGATGGTGCTACGAAAAGTAAAGGGATCGCCGAATTTTGTGCCAAACTATCGAGTAGATTTTGTGACATGTCAATCCAATCCCGAGAAGAAATGTTGGCTTTGTATGCTCCTGCAAATTACGAATACGCTTCACTTTATAATATAGCAGGTATTTTGAAACTCTAGGTTTCTATGTGTTTCAACAACATAGTGGTTAATGTGTGGTTACGTTAAGGTGCAAAATCCATCTGGTTAGGGTTTGGAAAAAAATCATATTTTGGCTTTAGATACTACACAATCCCCATTGTCTGAGTAAAAAACAATTGCTTTTGGTGCCATCATCCCAAGGGGAAACACAACCATGTCGCAGTAAATAATGTCTTTTGGTTTCACAATCCCCGTTGGAAATGCAGCGATATCTCAGTAAAAAACAATCACTTTTGCCGGCACAATCCATGGTGGATACACACCAATGTCTTCGTAAAAAAATACCTGCTTTTGGTGCCACAATCCTCGTTGGAAATGCTGTGATGATTTTGGTAAAAAACAATCACTTTCGGCGGCACAGTCCCCGTTGAAAACACAGTGATGTGTCAATATAACACAATCATTTTTGGTGGCACGATCCCCGTAGAAATGTGGTGATGTCTTGGTAGAAAACAACTCCTTCTGCTGGCAAAACCGCTGTTTGAAATGCAACAGTGTCTCAATTAAATACAATCGCTTTTGGTGGCACATTCCCTGATAGAAATGCAGTGATGTCTCGGTAGAAAATAATCACTATTGGTGGCACGATCTCCGGTGGAAATGCAGCAATGTCCCGATAAAAAAACAACTACTTTTGGTGCCATCGTCCCCAGGATAAACACAGCCACTATCCCTGGTAGACATGTAGCGATGTCTCCATAAAAAATAACTCCTTTTGGCGGCAAATTCCCCAATAGAAATGCAGCAAGGTGTTGGTAAAAAAACCAACCACTTCTAGTGGCACAAACAATGGAAACGCAGTGATGTTTTGATTTGATTTGGTGGCAAAAAAAGCAGAAAGAAACGCAGCAACAGGACGCTAAAATATTAAGATGTAAAAAATGTTATATGTTGGTGGCACTAGGGCATCATAAAGTCAGTAGGGTCCATCCTCTGGGGACCACGAGAGTGAGTACTCAATTTCACGGCAGTCTTTCCAGAAGTTGGCAAGACATTTTAACTCATAATCAAACATGTCAACCTGCTGGTGGCGCTACAGGAAAAGCTTCGAGATCGACAAAGTTGTCACAATTCATCCTGCGGGGAGCATGCATCTCTGTGCAGAATTTAATGGCAATCAGTCTGCCTCACAGTGGTGAACCACGGACAACACTGCCATTCGTCCTCCACATATAGCGCGGCTATAAACCATAATAATATAAGGTGAAGGCAATATTAATGTCTCGGAGCTACAAACACTGAACATTAAAATAAGTATAGATGAATACAGGATCCTTTAACTGGAAGAGTTTGTAAGTGAATGCTGCACTGGATATCATGATAAAATGTTCCTGATTATATTGCAGTGGTGAGGTCTTCCTTTACAACAAACACAAAGGTTTTTTTGTGTGAAGTGAAGCTTTAAGGAGGCCTCTTATTGTCCTCAAAGAAAGCCTGGAGTGGATTAAGAGCGGACAGCGACGTGGTGCTGAAATGCAGCCGGGTTTACCCTCACTGGTCTCTCACAGCTGAGAGAAACATGAAGCGCTGATAACTTCTATGAAAGAGGCGTGCCTCTGCTTACTCATGCTGTTTGCATTCAGATCAAGTCATTATTTCACATGCTCAGACAGGCCTGATGATAATTAGCTCCATGCCAAAGTCTGTCAGTCACTGCGTGTCTCTGCAGTGGCCTGTGAGAGGGGTCAGTAGGTTATATTACAAACTCCTTATTTTTCGCTTCCCATCCATCTGCAGAGCCTGATCCTGCTGGTCTTCACTCCTCACTTGATTAGCACCACTTCATTTGAAGTATTCAGCCCTCCCTTCTTGTCAGTTCCCATGGTGTCATGTCCAAAAGAGCTAATTTAAGGAAGTGAATCATGACTTTAGCCTACCTGCTAATCACTAATCACATAGCCACTGTACTGCTGCACAGTCTCTCGCGGGCTGGGCTTGTTTTTCTGCATTTTCGCCCTCGTTAATCATGTTTTTTTTCCCCCCCTCGCTCTTTTAAATTGGATCCCAGCGAGCTCCTCCATGCTTGAAGCTGTTGTATAATGTACTTTGTTATGTGCTGATGAGTGCTGTTGATGCTGTTTTTCTGAAACATGATGCGCTGTGAAGTGAGGTGAGAGTACGTCCGTGATTTCATTTTCACGAGGGAATAGCCTTCCAGTTTGATTTTGTTTAGGAAATTATTCGATTACCACCAAGGACGCTGTCCAAGTCCGGCACAATACACCTTATATTTTTGTTTTATTTTGTTCAATGGCATCCTGACGCTTTACAGGAGAATGCATCACAACAAGGTGGTTCTGTCATCGTGCATGATTTATAATCAGAGACACACCCGTCAAGTGTTTGTTTCATTTAATTAGGGTTTTTGACGCTGCATTGTTCCAGCTGACCTTGAGACGGGTTATTCTGGGGTAAACGTGTAGAACGAGGGTGCGTTTGTTTGTGTATATGCTTGTGTTTGGGGCAGGAGGGGTTGTGCGCTGACGCAATCAGACTGAGAACATTGGCACCTTCGATTGAACAGAGGAAGTGTTTTTCTCTGTTGAATGAATTAACTTGCAGAAGCAAATGGGAATCACAGCTGAAACAGTCGCCCTTAGCACGACTTGTTCGATGTTCTGGATAATGCTGCTCAATCTGGGAAATCATATCCTCACAAAGATCTTTTTTTAAAACGAACAAAACTGCACTGCAGTCGCTCACAGCTGCAGCAACACATTACAAGGCAAAATCATTCAAATCAAAATAATCTACCTAAAAAAACTTTTCAACTCTCAGACAAAAAGGAAGCATTTGCAAAGTGTTGCCTCAGCATTGCAAAGTCAAGAAAAACAGTGGATGATGAAGTCGATTTTATTGTTTTTTAGTGGCACATTTTGAACCTGGCAGATCTCTGAAAAACAGTCTTTCTGCAAATTGCACATTTAATTCTGACAAGCATGTAAATATGAATCTGTTTTTCACATTGTTATCATAAGCAGTATTCGTCTCTCAAACACATGGACAGTGACATTCATTAAATTTGCATCTGGTGACAGCTTTCTGTTACTTTCTGTTTCTCCATCTCATAGATGTTAAATAAATAAAGTCAAATGTAAGATTTTAATGGACATTTCTGACTTTTTTATGTGTATCGTGTAAATGCTGCTCATTAGAGGTGTCCAACAACCTTTCACCCCTTCCGACCGATGAGCCCATGAGACGACTATCTGCAGCTGTGAGTCTAATAAGTCCTCCATCAAAAACAGTAGATTACATATTCTGTCAGTGCCTTACAAAAACATTGCAGCTGATTCATATGACGGTTTCCTATCTGTCCAAAGGTTTAGTTAGGATTAGGCAGAAAAATTACATGGTTTAAAGACTACAACAGTGTTGGACTCATGGTGGACAGTTGAAAAAAACAGCAGCAGAACCAGAAATGTCGTCTTGTTTATTCCACTTATTTTTTTCATACTTGTCAAAACCTGGTGCCTACATTACCCACAATGCAACTTGAGATTCTGTTTTGCTAGTAGCAGCTAACATAACCTTGAGTCGAGAGCCTCAAGCAGACTACTTAAAGGGAAATTTCGGTTTATTTCAACCTGTCTCCTATCGTCCTAAATTTGTTTCAAGTGACTAGTGACATAAAAATAATAGTTAGCATGTTAGCCGTTAGCCTAGATACAGCCGGGGCGCATAGTAGCGTCAGACCTGTTAAAACGTAAGTGAA
>NC_065518.1:5870090-5944003 GCF_006386435.1 Epinephelus moara | reverse complement strand
TTCACTTACGTTTTAACAGGTCTGACACTACTATGCGCCCCGGCTGTATCTAGGCTAACGGCTAACATGCTAACTATTATTTTTATGTCACTAGTCACTTGAAACAAATTTAGGACGATAGGAGACAGGTTGAAATAAACTGAAATTTCCCTTTAACAACTAAAGCCCATTTCCCACTGGACATAAAGCCCACTAACACCAACTAGCACCTGGCCTTTGTCTTTAGTGGGAAAGGTTATGATCGGCATTTATTCCTGGGACAAAACACTTTGCTGTAGTCACGGTTATTTATCGGCTCCAGCTCCGATCAATGAAAATATGACACTTAGGTGGACATGTTATTTCTGTCCCTTTTCCAACACGATGCCACGATGGCTTGTCGCCTCCACTGGTAACTTCTGCAACTGTTTTACAGCCATCTCTGTCCAAGCAGTAGCACCTCCAAAAATAACAAGAGCTGACTTCCTTTAAGAGGCTGTGGTATGCTTATTTTCTAAGCTAGTGCAAAGTCAGTGGTACCTTGTGAACTAGACAACCGTATGCATTGATTGGTACCAACCATGTTGGCTTTACTTGCTGGGAAGGGGGCTAAATAACTCTCCAAATTTACCTCCGCCTGTAACTTCTGCGACTCTTTGTCATCTCGGCCACAAATTCCATCCATCTCCCTTGAAGCAGCACATGAACATCGTTCAAGACTGAATAAGTAACAGATGTACGCTCAAACAAATTATTTGCTCTATTGTCAGGTTTAAGTATTTAAATCACATAAAAAAATAACCATAAGTGCTATATTGTATAGGCAACTGGACTTGCTTGCATTTCTTGAAGACGTTTCGCCTCTCATCCACGAAGCTTCTTCAGTTCTAAAAGAGTGGTACAAAGTTGCAGGCCTTCTTCAGTTCTAAAAGAGTGGTACAAAGTTGCAGGCTATAAACCCTGATGAGAGGTGAAACGTCTTCAAGAAACGCAAGCAAGTCCAGTTGCCTACGATATTAGCACTTCCGATTACCATGACCTGGATGACTGAGAATCTTCACCGACAAAAAAAAATAACCATCAATTTGAGTCAAGTAATTCTACCGTAAACCAAAAAGCTACCATTTTTGTAACTACATCAAATAAAACTAAATAGACAATAAGAACTTATGTCACTACAGCTCATAGAATTTACCTAATTTACTATATTAAAATTTATGTTAGTACTTTAATAAATTCTATGTATTTCAAACATGTTAATGAACATCAACAATAAAATTCTATGGAAATTCTATGGGCTATAGTTACATAAATTGTCGAAGTCTATTCGTCTCAGTTTTATTTGATTTATATACATAAATGGTATTTGTTGTTTTATGTGAGAATTACTTGATCAATTGAACGGAAATTTTATATGTAATTGAAATGCGTAAAACTGACGAAATATATCACATAATTTCTTTGAATGCAACCACCATAACATTTTCATAGTGCTTTCTGCTGCTTACAATACTGTTTTCAGGACATTTGTGATGTTGAACGTGACACACCAGAAACAAGGAAAAAACAAAAAGGCATACACATCAACAGGCAATGGGAAAAGAGTCTGTGGTGTATTGTATTTTTATTATATGCATTCCACATATACACATTAATTTGTGCAGAAAAAGAGTATCATTTTGTCATCTCTGTTGTGAGGACAGTCTAGTGAGTCAGATTAATGTGTTGCATGATCTGGACGTTCACTCGTGTTGTTTCCTTCCCTGAGTCTGACTGTCCTCAAAACAAACACTGAGAATCAGAGCTGTCAACTTGTTGAGAACAACACTGAACACAACACTTTTTACAAAACATAATTGTATTCATCTTCTTTCGCTAACAAGGTCCTTTTGGAGGCAGCTCTGACATAATAACACACTGAAACATTTCAGAATCCTCAGCAAGACAGAAGCCAATCAAACAAACAAAGGACAGACCATAATAACAATCTATCAGATTGTTGCTTTTTTTCAAAAAGGTGAAGATGAGGAAACTTTATTGTCCATTGCATTACATGAAACGGAAATTTGCCTTTGGCATTCTGGCAACACAAAGACAGTAAAGGGCAGTTAAAATATGTAAAATACTAAAATGTTTTGGGGGTATTTTATTATGTGTCTGAGCAGCAGAGGGAACAAATGACTTTTCGTACCCATTTTTTTCTGGCAAGTGGGACCTTGAATGTCCTGCCAGATGGCAACAGCTGGAATGATGACTGAGGGGTCTGGGATGCCTTTTTGGGGTTTGGATCATGCTGGCCTGGTTACAGCTGGGGTAGGCAGAAATACGGAAAAAGCAAAAACCCACACAAAACAAAACAGGCAGAATTTATAAATACACTCTCCTCCTGCAGCTCTCCCCTCTGTGTCCTAAGCCCCTCCCACTAGACGACCACAGGCATGTGCTTCATACAGTAACCCAGTGTTTCCCATACACTCATTTATTTAATCTTATTTAATTTCAGCCTCTCCTTGCTGTGCTCTCTCTCTGTTTATCAGACCACAAATGAAACACGAGCTGTCTCATTTGTGGACTGCTTTGCGGGGTGGAAAGCTCAGGAGATGGACCTTTGGTCGGCGGCTGTAGTGGCTCAAATTCACCTAGTGCAAATGGGTGTCATAGCAGGCTAGTGGCAGCACTAGGTCTAACTTGCGTAACAGCAGCAACAGAAAGTTTGCTAATCTGGCAGGGAGTCAGACCTGTCCAATCCCTCCTGTGAGGTGGTCTGTAGCGGGGAGTAAGACGGAGGACACACTGTGATTTGAGGCTCTAGCTAACATTAGCTACACAAACCCGAACATGAAGCTGCAGCTATGAGCCTCTGACTCCAGTTAGCAGAAAGCTAAACTATTAGCAACATTTTCTCTCCATCTCTGAAACTCTTCGCTGATACTGACACGTGTTTTATTTCATTTAAGTGTCATTTTTTAAAAAAAACTGCTTTCCTCTTTTGGGTTGCTTTGCAGTGTTGTTGCCAATGCTGGAATAACAACTTTATTTGCAGGATTCTCCGCCATTGCATCTAGCTTTCACCATCTGAAGGGTCACGCATGCACATCTGCTCAGGTGGTCTGCAATCACCTTACTATTATGACAAAAATTCAGATGGAGGGCAGAAAGTGATAAATCCATGTACTGTGTGAGCTGGAAATAGAGGAAACTGACTACATAAAAAGGTTGGATGAATCTGCAGGCGGCAGGTTTGGTCAGAAAAATGAAACTCATGTTGGATGTGACTCTTACAAAACCAAGAAAAGGGGGCGTCGGTAGCGTAGTGGATAGTGCCGGCGCCCCATGTACAGAGGCATTGCCTTGCTGCAGCGGCCGCAGGCTTGAATCCGGCTTGCGGCCCTTTGCTGTCCCCACTCTCTCTCTCTCTCTCTCTGTCTCCCCATTTCACTCCCTGTCCTGTCAATAAAGGCAAAAAGCCCATAAAAATAATCTTTAAAAAAAAAACAAGAAAAGTAATTTTAGTTAGCTATGGGAACGCCCTCTTTCTGAAATGACCTGTGATCGGGCAAAGTCTCCTGTAACGTGCTAGATTTTCTAAAGCCTGAAAACAAGAGCCAAGAGGAGGTGCAGAAGTCTAGTGTTCTGTTTGTCCACTTTATGAGATTTTTGCCCAGAGATGCCAAAATAACCTACTCCAGCTTTAGGCACCTGGATCAGCCAAAACCAATAATGCTGGATGTCTTTTGTGTTGTAAAACCTTTGCCTCCGGTTTTCAGCTCCATGAGTGAAGAGCTGCTTGAGTTAAGGGTTGTGTTTTTCAAACTGGCCTTCAAAGTAGGATGGGATTTGAAATGCCACAGATACTGTGTACTTTACTTCCTCTCTCTGCTCAGTCTGCTGAGAGTTTGCTGCACATTGGCATCATCAGGACGGCGCACACTGTGAATGCTTGTCTGTTTCTTTGATCGTGATGGTTGCTCAGTTTGGATCAGATGTTCTGGCACTTATATTGATGGTGTTAACGATTGCTCTCACCTGTGTCGCAGCAGGGCAGGTTTAGCATAAATGAATAAACCTCTATTAAATCAGTATTGATTTAGGTAAAACTTGAAATGGGGATTGTGGCGGAGGCCTGTTGGTGAGAGGATGAAGAAAGTGTTTATAATACAACCAAAGACTTTAAGAGTAACTTTGTTTTCAATCTGGGCCTTTCTTTTTTATTCATTATCTGACTATTCCAACCACTTACTTAAGTTATATGACATTTACAGCATGTCAGCGGTTAACCATTAATCTGATTTTTGCTAGCCGTGTCAAAATGTGGAAACATACTGCCAACCGGTAGCTCAGGTAGGAGCTAGCTAGCAACAGCATTCATTATCGTTAGATTACCGCCAGTAGCTGTGGAAGCATTGTGCCCACCCTCTGGTCTCCTCCCTGGGAGCCCAGCTGAGCAAATGGCTTAGTTTTGAGCCGTGAACCCCCTTTAGCATTGTTAACCATTTTAGCTTTGTTAGCACTCTTAGCAGTGTCAGCACAGCTAGTGATGCTAACATAGTTAACAATGCTAAAGGGGTTTTGCGGCTCAAAATGAAGCCACTTGGTCACCAGGGAGACTGGAGGGTGGGCACCATGTTTCTCTAACACAAAGCAACACATAACATTAAAATTTCACCACCTCTACATGGATAGCGCTTTGAACTGTGGTGCTAAAGCTAACACTGAGTCAATGGAGTGCCGGAAGTAAAAGCTTCTCTTATTACATGTAATTGTGCATTATTTTCCTAAATATTAACCAATTAGTTGCCAGTTAGGGTGTCTGGCTATCAAAAGCAAAATTGACTTTAACGGACATCCCTAGTTAACACTTTATGAAATATTCAAACCCAGCACTCGATGTATTTTATGGATGCAACATTCAACAATGGGGTGTCCACAGGTGTCGTGTTACTCGCACATATACAGCCGCTGGAGTGTTTTTTGGAGCATCTTGTAACTGGCAAGTATTTGCCCATCACAGCTATGCTAACGGTTGTGCTAACTAACTGGGGAAGGCAGCTAACGGCTAAATGATGACATGGAGTAGTAGAGTGCTGGATGCACACAGACAGCCACAATAGCCATGTTTCCATCAGCCTGTTTAGATGCGCATCTAGAAGTATCGCATCGGAAAATTATGATGGAAACGCCAAAATTCGCATTAAAATCCCCTGATTCGCACAAACTAAAATACGCTCACTTTAGCCAGGTTTTGGTTGATTTGAAAAAATGTTGATTCGTAAAACGGGGGATGGAAACAGTTATNTTGTTTTGTTTCCGGTTCTGCAGAAAACTTGCGCGAGTTTGTAGTTTTCACCAAAGTCCGAACATTTAATGGAAACACACAGGATTTGTATTTCTTTTAATGCGCATTTCCCAATGATTCGAATCACTTTTGGATGGAAGCATAGCTAATGTTTGTCCTCCATCTCGGGAATATCAGGAGAATCTCAACTAGATCTCAATACTGAAAGGCTTTCATGACATAGCGTCACGTGAATTTTTCGCTCCGGTTGAAAAATGTTCGACGCTCATGTAGACGCAATAACACAAATTTCGCGTCATTCGCATTGACCTGTGTGAATGCGCGTCTACTCACATTTTTGCATTGACTGCGTATGTATTTTCACTGTGCGAAACACTTTGCATGGCTCTAAAGATGGTAACGCTGATCTGACAGTTAATCGGTCCACCACTTTGGCTGAGAGTTAATCATATCCACAATTATTGGAGATATTGTTATGAAATTTGGTGCAGACATCATGATCCCAAGAAAGAAAAACCCCACTGACTTTGGTGATTCCCTGACTTTTCCTCTTGCGCTGCCTTTAAGATGGCATTCGTGGTTTTTATGAAATATCTCAAAAACTATTGGACGTAATTTGGTGCACACGTTCAATCTCTCCCCAGTTTTAGTAATGATGACTTTTGGGATTTTATACTACAAATAAAGTTCTGTGTTTAAACAATGTTTGACTGCACAGCACAAATTTGTGATAACTAACCCACCAGCAGGCTGCTTGTTAAGCTTGTTTTGTGCTTTAAGTTATTACATTTTCCAGTAATAAAAGTGTGATTGTAGCATCACAACAAAGTTAACACAGTTTACGATACATTTAACAGTAAACACTGCGCTCTGAAGCTGCATTAATAACTCTGCAGCTTGATGATACTATAGTTTCAGCACCTGAGAGCCTGGCTCAGACATGAGAATATGAGGTCATTTATCTCACTCTGCAGTATCATCACCGGTGGGCAGCATATATTAGACCCAATACGCACACACACACACACACACACACTGAGGAAATGTCCTGCCTAGAAACAGCGCTGACATAATTCGCAGAGTGCTAATTTATGCAAAACCTATTCCATTTCCTGCGATGTCTCTGCCCCTTTTTCAAACTCATTTTCAATGTTTCCTGCTCTGCCCGGGAATCCACACACTTATGCTATGATTATGTTCATATACATAAATATGGACTTTTATGTAAGCTACTTACAGCTTGAATGACTAAATGAAGAGGGGGAGCAGAGGCCCTGCTGGCTGATGGAATATTCATAGACGGCTTTCAAGGGTCAGCAGGGGTAAAGGAAGGGGGAGACAGCCAGAACAAAGAGGGAATGATGCTGAACTACTGTGCTTTCGTCTGTATTATATATCAGATGTTTCAATTTAGGCCTGGCTCTTGAATAAGTCGAAAAAATTGCACCGTGTCAAATGTTTTGTTTCATAACTTAATGCAGCAGATTTTTATATGTTTGACAAATTAGAATTTTGCACACAATCATCATCCTGGGCGAAAACAGAACATAATGACCATTTCCAAAAGATGCTAACAAGTCACGACTGGTGACTAAGTGTTAATTATTTTCAATACGGCAAGTACCGAAATCCAATTAACCATAATACGTCCTCGGGCTTGCCGGCACATAAACAGAGATGAGAAACTCTTTTTGAAGTGTCGTTGATAAAAGTCTTGCAGAGCACAGAGTGTCAATCTCCTTTCATCTTTAATCCTCACAACAAAAAAAGGAGCAAACAGGAGCCAAAGTGGAGCCAGTGACAGACAAGCGGCTCCCCGGAGTACAGACACAATGTCCGTCCAGCACCAGCCAGATTTCACTAATCAGGCTTATGGCAAAGTGTAAAATGCTGCCAGACCGGTGACACCTGAAGGACATTTCTGTGCCAAATCAAAGCCTTGATAATTCCAGGAAACAACGCCTCTGAGGGATCCTCCTCCATTACCTTCAGGAGATAACAAGGTCGAAAACCCTGGAGGCGGGAGCGCATTCACAAACACACAAACACACCTCATATTCACCCTCGTCTCCCTTCATTCCCTCTATTTTTTGCTTTAATTATGTCCGCAAGTCTTTGAAGTTGCTGCCGTTCAGTGTGAATCTGCAGCTTGAGTTTGCATGATTCTATAAAAAAATTTAAGGGGTCTTATTTTTGTAGTTTTGGTCATCATTTCTGGAGGCAATAACACACTGTAGTGCTCACAGTTTTAATTAGGGATGCACTAGTCTGACTTTATCAGCTCCAATACCGATACCTGGGCTTTTGGGTGCCGATCTGATTCTGATGATTAATCAATAAGCTGTGCGCCTCATTGTGTGGAAGTCTCTTATGTGCAAAGAAACATGAGGCTTGACTTAAAGATTGTGTTCCTAACTCTAAATATAACAACATAGAAAAGTACACTCAGTAAAGTGCAGATCTCTGCCAGGCGGCCACGTTCCCGCTGCCCCAGCTGATAGCTTCAGGCAGCGCTTGTAATTCCAGCAGACGCACAGCAGCACATTTCTGAAGATACAATATAATTATGAGGATTTATCTATAATAAGTGAAACAGCCACAAATCTTTGATCCAACTTATTCATAACTGGACTTTTAACGATATCAGCTTTATCTGAAGACTACAACACAACATAATAGGGAATAACAACAATAAACACAATTAAAATAAACCAGAAAACAAAAACAAAACCTGCAAGTCTAGATATTTAGGAAGGCAAAATGCTCCACTTTTGAGACGCTCCTGCTGCGGTATGACGGACCAATAGTGCATCGCAGCCAGTTTGTGGCCATGGCTGTTACCATGAATGAAGGTTGGGACACGATCCTTGACTCCATGGGAGCTCTGGGGTTTGACACATGCGCAAAGTAACTGGAGCTGCGATGTCAGAGGGTTTCCGCAGATGGTGCTAGAAATAAAGGGATGGTCAGGAGCTCTTTCGGTGCGATTTTTTAAACCTCCTTTGATGTGCTCGGCCTGGAACTTTTTGGATACGCTCAAATGGATAACGATGAATATAGACTAGAACATTTTTAAATAGAAAGCATTCATTTATGGTAATATATTAAGGACCTTTTTTATTTTTAATATTTTGTTTACGATATTTTCAAACTCAGAGCCCGGTCTCACTCCAAAGTCGTCGAAATCAAGCGCTTGGGCAGTGACTTGCGGCGTCTAAACTAAAAAAAGGCGTCCTTTAACGTTGGCATGATACGCGGCCAGTTGCCATTATAGTTTAACGGCGCCCGGGGGCGTCAGGGGGAAATGCAGCCGGACAAGGGCGGATGTTAAGGCGGCGAATGTCCAAGTGGGGTGAGCGGGAGGGGTGGTGCATGGGTGCAACAAACACCAAGTTTCACCGAAGAGAGCGGTGTTCGCATCCTGTAAGATTCTAAAGCCAAACCATGTTCTTTTTCCTAAACCTAACCACGTGTTTGTTGTTGAAGAAAAAGAAACACCAATTTGCGGTGTTGTAATAACATAATGCTTTTATTTTGAAAGACACTGTATGTTAATGGTAAATTTCCTGTGAAAACAGAAGTGTATTTTGAAAGAGGACAATGCATGTAACAGGCAGAACTTGACACGGTGTCCCAGAACGTCAACAACCAATGCACCCAGGGTACCTTGCATGTCGTATGTGGACGTGGAAGGTCCATGACCAAATATGGACATGTGACGAGGTCGGGGTGAGAATGTGTTGCAACTCATGGCCAGCTGTGGATACCGCAGTGAAGCAAATCAATCATCCACACGTTCTATGATAGTGCTGCATCTATTGAGTCTTTTGGGAGGCACAGACCAGATTTCACTGCGCTTGTGTTGTACCCCAATAATATGGCGTGATACGATGTCATGTGTCAGCCTTTATTTAATAGCCCTGTGTGGAGTGCAGCTGCGCCCCGTGGAATTGTCCCTCCTGGCTCCCTTATAGTTAAGATGGCAGTAAGGATAATGAACATGATTTATTCATCGTGTGTTGTGCCTTACTTTGGTGGATCATAACATACCAGGTATGGAATTAATCTGCCAATGCTCCTCTTCAAAATGAGACCAAACTTTTCTATTGATGTCAGTTTTTTTTTTTTTTTAAGATTTTTTTTTGGGCATTTTTGCCTTTATAGATAGGACAGTTAAGTGTGAAGGGGGGAGAGAGAGAGGGGTAATGACATACAGTAAAGGGCCACAGGCTGGAGTCGAACCTGAGCCGCTGCGGCAACAGCCTTGTACATGGGGCGCCTGCTCTATCCACTAAGCCACCAACGCCCCTTGATGTCAGTTTCTGAGCCCAGATGAATGCCAGAATGTGGCCTGTAACAGACAGTGCTGCTCGTTTTTTCTAGCTGAACCGATTTCTGGAAAACTTGCGCCCCCTACCAGCCGGTTAAAGAAGTGAGGAGTCAGCAGTCGGTATAAAACAATCAATAAAACAGGTTTTTCAACAGTTGTGAATCAATGCAACCTCAATAGGTCCTTGAGTGTACAGTTGTAAAGGTGCACACAAAATTTTAGGCTAACTGGTCCAGTAGTATGCCAGGTTAGCTGTAGACGAACAAATTCACACACACAGCAAACACATGACCCAATGCATGATCCCCTTCAGGGTACACGTGATAGAGATAACTCAGGGGAACTCTAATCCCGTCTTTCCTTTGACTCTGTACGAAACCATATAAAATTCACGTTGCCTTCACACAGTAAAAGAATATGTGGACAAATACACTGCTGAGGAGTTAGATTTTTCTATAATGCTCATTCTTTACAACCATCACCCCGCTTTGGCTTCACTCAGTTTCTCTTTTCTCTCTAACTTCTTTTCTCTCCATAGTTTTTACATAACTGTGGTGTAATATCTGTGGGCCAAGGCAGTGACCACTGATTCTCTCTTTTTCTCTTGCTTCTGAAAAAGCCATGGGCGGCCCACCTGCATCAAGGCTCTCCTCTCTATCAGAGTTTTTGGCTTTAGATGAGTCACTTTGCCATATTCTTTCAGGGAAGAAAGCCTAACCTCTCTCCAAACTTTGCTTTGCTGCTCTCAGAAAGCAACAACCTCACACCTCCTCCCTGTCCCGGCTGTTTTCATTGTTCCAGAGCAACCCCACTGACTGCGCCAAACACCACCACCGCATCTTCTGCACAGGAACGCCGTGACGTGAGATGTGTGTGTGTGTGTGTGTGTTTTTTTTTTTTTTTTTTTTTGATACGGAACCTTGAACATTGTGTGACAACTGGAGGATGACATAACAGGGTTGTAGTTGTGTTGCTTTTGTTGTTAGAGGACACCTGGTTGCTTAGGAGACTGAAGGAATGTGATGTAACTACAGTGTAATGTGACCACTCACTCTCTCAGCCCACGCAAGGCACTGTGCCGACCGTGGAGGCATAATGTAGCGTAATATGCACTGTGTGTGTGTGTGTGTGTGTGTGTGTGTGTGTGTGTGAGTGTGTGTGTGTGTGACCAGAGCAGTAAAACTGTGTGACAGAGGGGCTCTTAAGTACCTGCAGAGTTATAGTAAGAAGAGAGGAAAATAGACACTCAAAAGGGCCTCGTGTGTGTGTGTGTGTGTGTGTGTGTGTGTGTGTGTGTGTGTGTGATATCCTGCTTCCAGAAAGAAGTAGACGTCCGTTTTGAGCCTGGAGTCTTGGCGCTCACTGGGGATTCACACGATTCTTTTTGTGTCTCAGAAAAACCAGGTTACCCACTTGCTTGTCACTCGTTACTGGACGTGCTAAACTCTCTCTGCTGCGCCTAAAAATATCTCCTCACGCTCTGAGAATGTCCTGACCGTGTTTTATAAGAAAACGTTTGCTATTTTAATTCTGTGACATTCTTCCTCTGCGTCTATTGAAGGGAATGCACACACAAAGAAACAAAAACTGAGCAGAGTCAGGCATATTGACGACACTGTCACATCTCTCCTGTCTGGATTCAGACCTAACTAACAAAACAGCCGCCACATTGACTCAGAGGACACAAAGAATAATTTAATGTGTGAGATAATGTTTGTGTTTGCAGCAGCGCCCGGGCACAGCGTATAGATTTCCAATAAATATGTAGCTGAAATACAGCGAGCATCAGAGAGAGAGTGACAAGTAGGCTACAGAGCAGCACTGAGAGGAAGCACTGAGGATCTGTTTGTATCATCTGTGCTGCATCATTTTATTTTGCACAGCAGAGGAGAGGTGGACTTATGTAGGTCTTTACTTCAGTGACTAAAGAGGACCAGCTGCTTTGTATTTACAACCTCGTCGTCTTTGATGGTGTGTTTTTGTGGGCCAAACACAGAGGACTCGCTCGTTGTTAGCAGACAAACAGTGCTTGTTAGCTCGCCAGTGCAGGTCAGGAGGACGTGCATATGAGGTTTATATTTAACTGCAGCAATCTTTAAAGGTGCCCTGTGGGATTTTTGTCCACTAGTTGTGCTGTGGAGCGATGTTTTGACGAGTGGGTCCCTGTTTAGTGTGGATCATGAGCCATTTTCTCATGAACTCAGAACAATGTTTGAAGGATGAGGCTCGGACATTCTCCAGTGTTGCCCTTTGAATGTGTATTGTCTGAGTCAGAAGCGTTCTCACTTCCTGGAAAAAGGCGAGGGTAGAGCATACAGGAGGCAGGACATGACGCAGCCCTGTAGCTGGTTTATAATTTGGTCTTCAACAACCAAGTCTCTTGCGGTTCTGTTTATGCCGTCTTCATGCAAATGACCTTTCTTCTTCACCCTCTGATGTTGTATTTATTTTACTTTTTGCTGGGTTTTGCACAAGCAGCATGACAGAAACTTTGACACTCTCTTTGATTCTTTGCACAATTACCTGCTCTATTACACAGGGACTCAAATTCAAGTCCATTTAACGTCCAGTCCAACAGATTCAAACATCTGCGATCTCACACACAGCTCGTCCAGGTTATATCCAAATCATTTCAGGTTTGCAGTGCATGTGTGAGAGGTGCTTTATACTCAATGCACGCACAGGACATTAGTGCATGAACATACATGTGACGTGACATTCTGGCTGACTGCAGAGGGCAATAATGCAAATGTGCACCGCATGCAAGCTGTGTTAATTCACCAGCGTCGGCAACATCAAGAGATGTAGCAATGTGCTCAGAAAAGTGCAGAAAGGAAGAAGAAGAACATGAATGCAAACTTTGCAGGTTTCAAAATATCCAATGTTTAGTTTTGCAAAAGTGTTAAAGAAAAGCATTCAACAGGTTTATTAATCAACACAATGTGTTTTGGTGAGACGGACTGAATATAAAGAGAACTCCACAGGGCACTTGTAACGTAACCAGCAGCATGGGTAGCTTGAAAAGCAAAAGCTTTTTACACAGGGCTGTTTAAAGCCAGTGGAAAGATGTGAGTCACAATCTGAGGTGAAGGTGCGTATAGACGCGAGGTGTAAATGAGTTAAACTTTGCATGAAAACAAAGATGATAGACTCTATTTAAAGTATGGTTGGTAGATGTACTTGACTCCAGAGCACACATTTTCAAAGATTAATTAACATCTGAGTAAAATTCTACATACCCTGTTTGTTCATATAGCAGTCAATAATGTATTGCTATTTTCTGTCACTGTATATACCTGAGAAATGTTGCTAGCATACCTTTTCTAATGTAAGCAGGTTCACAGAGTAGCATTAACTAAAACTGTATGTTCACTGTTTTGTCTGAAAATTCGAAATCACAGAAAATGTCACAATTGTGAGTTTCTGGAGTTAATTACTCTTAAAGGGTACATTCGAAACTTTTCAATCTGGACCCTGGTTTCTCATGTTTTTGTGTCTAAGTGACTAATGGGAACAACAATCTTTAAAACTGGTCAAATATTGAGTGAGAGGGCGGCAGCTGGCAGCAGTGAAACAGGCCGCAATGTAACCAAACGTGCACTCCGTCAGTGTAGGTCCACTAGAAGTGTTTGTTTTTGCCACTGACAAGCTCCAAATTGTTGTTACAAGTGTCTGACAACATTATAGAAAGGATCCCTACAGAGATGGACCTTTTGTTAAAGAGTCAGATCGCTTTTGTTTAACCAGAAACAGCCCTGAATTGACTATCAACAAGCCCACCAGACTCCATTTAAAAAAACAGTAATTTAAGCATGTAAAGAGTCAACATGTTTTCACATCTAACTGTGTGAATTAAAGGTTTATTTCAATCAAACGAGAGTTGTCAGTTGTTGAAACAGTTTAAAGACAAACCAAGACAGTTTTTGTAAATTTTATTTTGTTTCCGTTGACTCTGAATTTTTTGTGTTTTACAATGACAAAATCACCAATTATTTGAATGGGCTCTGGTGGGATTAGCAATAGCGATTTTGGGGCTGTCCTTCCGATCATCCCAAAATGAAGGCAAATTTCGTCCTGTAAATCTTAGGCCCAATCCCAATACCCCCCCTTGTCCACTACCCCTTAGCCTTTGGCCCTACCCCTAGCCCTTGTCCACTACCCCTTGGCCCTACCCCTAGCCCTTGTCCACTACCCCTTGGCCCTCGAAATGAAGCAACGAGGGGTAGGGGTTGAAATCTTTCCCTATGAATTGGGACACCACTCACTACGTCACCGTGTCAGTTACGTTCACGCATACGTAACTATTTTAAACAGGAAGCTGCGAGCCATCTACATTTCCAACCGGCATCTACAATGGAGTCTCCAGTTGAGTTCATCCTACCTGTCGCGTTTGCTGTATTCATCATGCTTCGTCTGATGAACAACAGATGACAGGGGACTTCTGCTAGCTAGATAGCTAGCTAACCTGCTAACATTACGAGGCAGCATAGTTATACTAGCTGGCGTGTTATCGTAATGTGAAAAATCTGACAATTTTGGAGAACAGGACAGATGACAGACGCCAGATAGTGCAAGCTAGCTAGCTAGCTAACAAGCAACCTAATGACGGTAACGTTAGCTACGTATGAACTTTTTTCCCCGTCTCTTGCTCGGTGGTAGCCATGGCGACGTCTACGTCTATGACGTCTAAGTCAGCATCTGAAATCCCTCGCTCCGAAGGGCTAGTTTCATACCCACTACCCCTCGTTATGCCCCCTACCCCAACATGCAAAAAGGAATTGGGACACCTGGGGGTAGGGCCAAGGGGTAGGGCTAAGGGGGGGTGGGGTATTGGGACGGGCCCTTAGTGAGCTCAGACTAATGACTGTTTATAAAGATGGACAACACATCTCCACTTCCTCCCACTGTACAAAAATGAAGCCAAAATATCCTGGATACGGCTGCTGCCATCTTGTGCTCGTGACGTCATTTGGAGCCAGAGTCTGCGCAGTAGCGATCCCCGCGGTATCAAGCTCCACCGTCCCACCCAAAAGCAAGCAGCACCATTGATTGCGAACACACCAGTTGGCTCACGCAGCTGTCAATCATGATGTTAGACCCCCTTTTAATAGCATCAAATATCGAAATGAAAACAAAAAATGAACACTTGAAAAAAACATCAGCGTGGTAAGAACTGCCTGAAATGACAGAAACCATCGTTGGGAAAAATTTATTTGACGTGCACTTGGAGTATTTAATCTGGCCCATGTCCCAGCTAACATGGAGGGGGCAGGGTTCATCGATCAAGATATTTTGGCTTCACTGTTGGGAAACTGTCGTGTTGTCCATTTTTATTATACAATCTTTGGTCTAATAGATTTTCTGTCTCACTGAAAGAACATCACATCTATTCAAGGTCCAAGTATGTGTACGAGCACATTGTGTGTCTTGCAGGAAAACCTTGGTGGTGTTGCTGCCTGCGTGGGCTGCTGTCCATGGTTACTGAAAGCCAATAACCAGATGAACCTTACACAAAGGACGGAGACAACGACTTCACGGTTCCCGGCGCAAATCAATACGACAATATCGATAATTCAGAGGGATCTATTTCCATACCCTCCTCATCATTTCCACACTGGGACAAAACGTCTTATGTAACACTCCTCAAGAACAATGTTGCCTCTCCAGATCTCACGTCCCTGACTTGGACTGCTATCACTATCGCTGCTACAGTGAGACACACAGAAGCACTGCAGGTTAGAAATGAACACATTATGAGCGGAAGACAAATAATATAGTAGCACACGCACCACCAGAGTTCACAATCCATTTCAAAAACTGCTCTCATGTATCACTTCCTTTTATTGTGTGGTTGATGTTACAGTCAAAGACCTCTTTTCAACACCTCCCTGTGCATCTTTTATTTCACGCCAGACGATAAAAGATAGAGAGGTGTTACATGTGTGCAGGAGCTTACTATGCGCAGACAAAGAACAAGCTGGGAGCCTTTTCTCTGTGTGGTGCACGAGTGGTGTTTCTTCAGTTAATGACGAGCGAGCAGGGTCTATACGTGTGAAGTGTGCAGAGACATGTGAACTGGAACATATGGGTTCAATGCCCTAACAAGTCTGTTGTTGCGCCCGTGTCTGTGTGTAATAATTGGCTGTCGAACGCAGACCCTCTACATGTTCCTATAAACAGAGAGCCCGGCCTGTGAAGCGCTCATTCATCCCCCCCTTCTCCTTCATCCCCTCATCCTTCCCTTCTCTCCCTCTTCTATCTTTGTTCATCCTGTCAGCTGTGTTGTAATCTACTGTAGTTGTTTGCTTTATTCTCCACAAGTGTTGCGTGCCGCTCTCACTCCGCTGCCATTCTTCTGTTTCTTCCTCTCACTCCGCTGCTGGCAGCTGCATATGAATGTTCTTAGCAGTCACAAAGTGTGTGGTGGAAAAATTCAGATACAACACCGTGATTATACTCCACCACACTAAATACTCCAAGTATGACAAGTAAAAGTACTCAGTGTGCAGTAAAATATTTTTGGAAGAGTATCCCTACTTCATTAATGTGTATGTTGCATTTTACTGCTGTAGATGTTCAAAGTTGATTTTAACTCCTTTATATACTGTTAGTGGATAGTTTAATCTAGAGCATCATATTCCATAAGATCATCATATGTCAACACGTTTTCACTCCCAACTCGTCAAATACAGCAGCTTGGTCGGTGGCCCTACGCTTCAAACTATGACTCTCTAGGTCAGTGGTTCTTGATCTTCTAGCAGCAGTTATA
Source organism: Epinephelus moara (assembly GCF_006386435.1). NCBI lineage: Eukaryota > Metazoa > Chordata > Actinopteri > Perciformes > Serranidae > Epinephelus > Epinephelus moara. Next base: position 5,927,629 of record NC_065518.1, on the reverse strand, counting down.
AAAGATCAGGGATGCCAAATGGACCTGAACTTGCCTTTCAAACCTTCTGACCACTCAGATCGCTTTTTACACTATGAGTCACACACACATTCATACACTCGTGGCCAAGGCAACCCTACAAGGTGCCACCTGCTACCCAGTTTTTTACATACTCAAACTCCAGTGGAACAGCCACTGGGCATCCAATCTGGAAATCTATCAGTAAAAAACCCCCCAAAAAAACCCAAACAAAACCCCCCCTTTTTTTTTTCTTCCTTTACCTCTGGAGGCACAGCCCGGAGTTTTTCGACTAACGGAAGTGCAGGGGCCTTGGCGATCGCTCACGCCCTTCAATTCCGGCGGTGCCCCCAGGGAATCGCCGTGTTGTTTACAAATACTTTGGGTAGAAAACCAGCAGCGTTTATCTATATATCACATTTTTCATGTCACCATATCACCGTGTAGACTAATCTGATATTTGTTAAGTCTATAAACACAATGATTGAACAAACGTTACTATTTCTGTGTGCACATTTTGTAATTAATAACATGGTTATCGTAGATTAGCTGGGCTAACCGTTAGCTGTTAGCGGTGTTTGTAATAACCATAGACTGTATAAAAAGGTAATAAGGTAATAACTCAATAAACGGTCCGTGAATAAAATATTTTTTCCAGCGGATATCTTAGTTACAACATGATTGAGCTAGCAAAGCAGTTTTGTGTTGCTATGTGTGGTATTTATTCAGTTATGGGAAATCACGATATCTAGAAAGCATCAGTGGCTGCAGCTGATAGGGACAGTTAGCAAAGCTAACATCAGGACGTCATCTGTTAAAAGCCTCCCGTTGTCGGATACGACATGAAACTACTCCAGTTTGCTCAATCATGTTGTAACTAAGACATCCTCTGGAAAAAATATTTTTTTTCACGTTGACGAGACAGCGTTTTGGGTGGAGCGGTCGCTATGGACGCGGAGCTTGCCGTTTCTGTAGGTACACATTTCCTGGGGACACCTGCACGTCTCGGCCACGCCCCCTCCATTGTGACTGGCTAAAGCGCAGCATCGTTCAAACTCAAAGCTCCGCCCTGCCCCCCTGTCTAGTCGTCTTTCACACAGGGCTGCCGACAGATTCTACAATGTAAATTGCAGAATCTGTCTTGAGAGATTACGGGGTATCTTACTCAAGGATACTTCGACATGCAGACTGGAGGAGCTGGGGATTGAACCCCAATCTTCCTATTAGTGGAAGACCCACTCTACCTCTGAGCCACAGCCACCCCAATGACAGCGTGTCAATATCTGCTTGTAACATGCTACAGTGTCCTTTCAAAATAAACTTCCATGTTCACAGGAAATTTAAGTTTCGGCATTGTACATTTCTGCAAAGTACTGATATGTCACATTTGCAAGTTACCCAAGCATGACACTGTGGTTAATGTGTGGTTAGATTTAGGCACAAAAACCACTGAGTTATGGTTTGGAAAAGCACACATTTTGGCTTAAAATACCCCGTTTTAGAGGCACTATCCCAGCAGGAAAAGCAGCAATGTCTTGGGAAAAAACAACCACTTATCATGCCTGATAAGCTGATGGAAAAGCAGCGATAGGTCTTTAAAAGAATGTTTGAAACACAGCAATGGGTCGCTACAAAACAGTCATGTTTGGTGCTTGAAAAGCTGATGGAAACACAGCGACAGGTCACAACTAAACACCCACATTTGGTGCCTAAAAAGCCACTAAAAACACAGTAATCGCTAAAAACCAACTGGTTTTGTTGTTTCTTGGTCTCAAACAAAGGTCTGCAGCTTCACAGCATCTCACTTCAGTGACGCGCCATCCTCCATCCCCCCCAGAAAAAATCCTTTGTAGTATACCTTTAAGTAAATACCATAAAACTTCAATTAGTAGCCGGGGATATTATTTGTCTTGTGCTCATGGTTTCAGTAAAATGAACCGAGCTGACGATGTGTGGCATCTCCATACTGACAAAAGTTAAACACAATTCAAGTTTTACGGTCTATAAAAATATTTTTTTAAATTGGAATGTATAACTTTCAAATAAACTTGATACCATTTGAAAGTGAGATGATCAGGTGTGCCCACAGGTATGTTACTCCCGTCACACAATTGCAGTAGAAAAAAAAAGTTGCATATTTTACTCATGACTAAGTTGAAACGATAACCAGCACTATGCCATGGTGCGTGTGTGTGTGTGTGCATGGGAGTGTGTCTACAGTGTGTCTGTGTCTAAACAGTGTTTTGACACACTCTCTCTGTTATTATGCGTGTTTTTGTGTTTCTGCCTGTGTGTGACATCCTGATTTACTCCTCTCTCTCTCTCTCTCTCCAAGGACCCCACACCCTCCCTTTTCCCTCCAGACTTCAGTGGAGTTACTCGACTACATTCTTTACGCCCCTTACTCCATCCTCCATCCTCCACACCCTCTCTGTGTTTTGATTGCCTCAACACACACACACTTTCACATACATCCACATACACAGCACATGCTCCTCCTTTCCTTCACACTCAAGTCTATGTGAGAAGATGAGCATCACAGGGCAGCAGAGGGGGGAGGGTTTGATGTGTGTGTGTGTGTGTGTGTGTGTGTGTGTGTGTGTGTGTGTGTGGACTGGGGAGAAAGGAGAGCGGCCTTCAGTGGCTGAGCGGTTGCGTCCTTTGCCAAGGACACTGACTTTCATTAAAGTAATGTGCTAACGGCTCGACAAAGCTCGACACGTGCAACCGGAGCACACACACACTCATTCAGCGGACACACACACACACACACACACACACACACACACACTATTGTTGTTTTAAATGACACCTGGATGAGCAGAGGTTATATCCATTGTGTATAGATGATGTCACACACGTGCAAACATGGCGAGCACACACACACTCTGCTCCCACAATGCACCGCTCGTGTTTATCATATATTCTTTCTGATCCAAGCCAGTGCTCTCTTTTCCCCCTCACACATCATCTTGTCTCTGGACTCATCCAACAAGCAGCAGCAGCAGCAGCAGCAGCAGCAGCATTAATTAATCAGCACACACAGATTGTCATATCAGCACTGGGAGCCAATTAAACACTCAGTTATATTTTCTGTCTTAAGCAGGTTCTCATAGATCTTTATTTCTTACAATAATAGAGGCCAGAGTTGGAATTAACCTCAGTTTTTGCAGCTCCGTCTCCAGTAGTTTGTGATATTTTTTATTGGATGTGATTCGATTTGGATTTGTTATGTAATTTAGATTTGTTTAACTATAATTATAGGCTCCAGCTCTCTGCGGCTAAGCTCTTGTCTGTATGAAACCATGTTGTGCTTTGCATTTGATGATGCATCTGTGTGGGTATGTCTGTTACGTATGCTGTTCTTTTGTGCATTTCGCATAAATCTGGCGTCTCAAGAAATTCTCTCGAGAGCAATTACTTTGCACTGAATAGGGATGACGTTGAATTTAAAAATAAATTCACAATTAATGTGTTTTTTTTATTATTTTTTCATTTTTTTATTATTTATTTAATTAATTATTTTTCATTTGGTGCACCTTTGGTAAACGCTGATGTTTAATTTTAGTCATTTTAGCTATGTCAACGCGTGTGTGTGTGTTCGTGTGTGCCAAACTCTGTGTGTCTCTCTATCAGTCTGTCTTTTAGTCAGTGCATGACAGCAGAACAGACACATTGGAGGAGGATGTGATGTTCTGTGAAGCACACAAGCCTTTAGATGCCGGGGGAACAAGACAAGAGTGAGAGCCAAGTACGAGTCAGGGCCACTGGCGCTGGAATGATTCGAGCTGCTCCAGCTGTCAAGGTCTCTGGCTGGCATTAATGTATGAATTTACCGTGAGGCGGAGGCTCACGGAGGTGTGTGAGTGTGTGTGCGTGTGATGGGATCTGACTGATACCGCTTTTCCACGTTAAGGCTGTGAAGTCGCAGCACGCTGTACCGTTTTGCATTACAACGCCTGATCCTCCCTCGCAGCAGGTTGTGGAAACTCGGCTGCAGCGTCACTAAACGAAAACCACAAAACCAGAGCCACACTGTGCCCAGAATGATGATTGCAAACCATTGATAAATAAACCATAAGACTCATGGCATCCCACAGAGCTTCGGACCCTTCTCCTCAGTGAAGCCCACCGCACAGCAGGCTACATATGATAGCAGAGAGCTTTGGCTCTAAATTATGGCTGCAGTATTTTCTTTATCAACATGTTGGTTATTTTTCCACATATCACATAATTGTGTAGTCAATGAAATGCCAAACAAAATGAAATGCCAAACAAAATGATAAGGGGCCAAAGGGGACATCTTCAGACTCCTTGATTTGTTAAAGCAACAATCCCAAACCCCAAAGTTACTCAGTTTTCAAGGATATAAATCTGATAAAACAAGGAAGTCGTCACATTTGAGAAGCTGGAACCAGAGCGTGTGTACAGCATATTTGCTTAATGAATTATTTAAAGTAAGACTAACTTATTAAAGAAAGAAAAAACTAATTCTGTCTCTAACAAATAACGATTTCATAAGCAATACAACACACTCTTGCTCCAATTAATACACTCCACAGTTCTCTCATGCCTAAATAGGTAAATAAATAGGTTGATGTCCACTGACTTCCAAAATGACTTACATGACAGGTCCCCAAAACACAATTTATTACTGTTTTGACGAATGCTGTTTTAAACATGACCTTAACGTCATGAAACAGTCACAGTTCTGCTCCAAAACTGTGGTTAAGTTTAGAAAAATCATCATGGTTTGGCATAGAGTGCTGCAGGAATGAATCCTAAAACCCAGAGATGAGTTTGAATTTTAGCACTCCCAGTTCCCTAATATTGAAGTCAATGTTTTTTTTTAATGGGTTTTTGGTTAGATGAAATAAAGTCTGTGGTTCACACAAGCTTAAGAGAATTTCACGTTTTGCTTTTTGACATTAAATACATTAGTAAATACCCCACTCGTGAATTTTGAAGCTTTCAGGTGTCTTAAAAAAGGAGTTTGCTAACAAGTGGCCGATTGAGGCCCCGTTTATACGACAATGATTTTAACTGAAAACAGTAAACTTTAGTTGCGTTTTGGCCGATCGTTTACACGACAGTGGCATTTTGGGTGCCTGAAAACGCAACGTTTTGAAAACGGGTATTTGGAAACGGCAGCGTCTCCATTGTCATGTAAACTTGCAATATGCAGTTCCTCTGAAAACGGAGACTTGTTGCACATGCGCATTACGGTTCCGGTCACTAGGCATGCCGACCATCACAACAACAATGCCGAGCTCTGGTTGTGTTGCTCACCCTGTTGATTTGAAGTGAAGTGTAGATCTGTTACTGTAGCAACTCCACCTCATCGTCCATCCAGACAAAGTTATCTGTGCATGCTTTCCCCAGTGTGTCTTCTTTTTTCCGTTTTTAGAGAAACCGTTGTCGTCTAAACAGGGCCTGAAACTACAGAATGTCTTCACTGCACAAGGTTTTATAGCCTTGTTGTGGCGACATTAAGTCATGTGACCACGATGTAGTTCATTTATAGCCTAACGTCAGCTTTTTACTTCTGACAAATGCATTTACGCTTCAAAGATCATGAAAGAGGTGTTCATTTATGAAGATTATCTTGAACAAAACGTGCAAGTATCATTAATGTTTGTTTGCCACAGAGCTTATTTTCTGCAATGATCCAAAATCTAACAGAAAAATCCCAGTCCCAATTTTATGTGATATATGTCACGTGACATACGTCATTAGCCTAGCATGCTACACTTACTAGTGTACTACGCTACGTTAGGGTTGCACGATATTGGATTTTTAGCCAGTTTCTGATATGCCAATATGTAACAACTCATTTAACCAATAACCGATACTGATATCAATATATCCTCTTTCCTCTTTCCCCACCTGATTTCAGTGATCATCAAGTCTCTTCTGTCGTGGAATTAACATCATATTATGCATACACACTCTTATCGTGTTGGCCCACCAGCAGATGGAGACATGAAATACAATACTTTTTAATGTATGTGATATTTATCCAGTGTGCACAATAATAAAAAGCATGTCGGCCGATTCTGATGACGTGCAGATAATATCGTGCATCTGTACACTACGTTGTTATTAAAACAAGGCAACGCAGACTTTGGGACACAAACATCGGTCTCCTACATCATGCGCATTCTCCTCCTCTCCTGTAATAATTACTACGGCCACTACAGGGCGTCACCTTACATTAAACTCAAGTATGTGTCGTAAGAAGCTTCTCATACAGTCGACCTGTGTGGTCATTTTTTTCGGGTGAGAGCAGGCTGACAGTTTTGCTGCTGCAGCCTGAGTTGGTCTTGGACCATTAGCTCATGGTGGCTAATGTTAGCTAATTCAAATCATGCTGACGATGGCCGGTCTTATTTCAATGCAAAGATCTGTGCATTAGCAGGAATGTACCCGAACAGGGAAATAAAAGCAGTGCTCTGTTTATTTAAATCTGAAAGTGAAATAAAAACATTTTTTCCCTAAAATCAATCTTATTAAATAAGCTTGATTATCATTTTGGCCATAATTGTGCAGCAGTTATGGAGCAACAGCAGAATTTATTTGGGGTTGTGTGTGTGCGTCGACCAGCATTCTCTCTTTTTGCTCCGTTTTTGTTCTCCACCACCTCCTGAGGGAAATATCTGTCTCTTAAGCTGTTAAATGCTCCACTGTGTTCACCAGCTTACTGTGTCTGTCTGCTGTTTGGCACTGGACCGTGTACAGTTGTACAGTTAACTGCATCCACAGCTTCCATCTTCTCTTCTCACCACAATGAGCATCTCATCTGTCCCGAGCAGCCATCTCTCACTCCATCCTGCTGCCGCGCCAACAGCGCATTGTGAGAAAGCATCACACTCTCTTTCTTAATACCCCTTCTGACAGCTGAGGCCAAATTACTGGCTTTTGTTTTACTGGGAGACACAAAAGTGCTCGCGAGTCATCCAACTCACTCACCCTGTCAGCATATATATATATACTGTATGTATGGCATGTGCTCCTGACTGCTTGTGGCCGTAGTTAATTAGGGAGGCTAAGCCAAGTTGGTAGAAGGAGGGTGGGCTTCTTATCTTGTCCTCTCTGTCTCTTTCTCCCTGCTCTTTGCTTCTGGGCAGCAGCTTAGCTCGACTTTGACTCAGATTTCAGAGCGAGGGAATCCAAGTATTGGATTGGTCGTAGTAATAATGAGGAGATTAATGTCTTTTGTGGGGAAAGTTCTCATTCAAAGTCAAGATAGAGTTTTTTTTCCCCCTCTCTGCTCAGGGGGGCTGTGATGAACTTTGCTGCTGAATACCAAGATGGATGAATGACGGAGCGAGGGAGCAAGAGGAGGAGGGGAAGAGGGGGTGGCGGGGGCAAAAAACCCCCCAAAAAAACGGCAGGGAAGGGATTGACAGTTCGATACAGCTCCGGTGGAAAGAAAGATGAGGGAGGACGAGAGAAAAGAGCGATGGAGCAGACAGAAAACAGAGTTGAGACAAAAAAAATACAGCAACACAGCTCATTGTCTCCATCCTGCCTCTGCCATCAATCTCCTGAACGTCAACTGCCTGCCTTACTCACACACACACACACACACACACACACACACACACACACACACACACACACACACACACACACACACACACTCTGCCCGCCTGCCTACATGGCTGATTCCCTGAGTGATGAATCATGGCGCGGTATGGCATGGCACAGCACGGCATTTGTTAGAGGTGGTGTTTTTCTCCTGTACTGACAGGCTCTGTATAAGTGCTTTGTACCGTGTGTGTGCACACAGGTGTGTGTGTTGTGGATATGGACAGTAGTGGCACGTGGCGTGGGTGCTGGGCTGAGCTGTGACTACAGTGTAGTACAGTATACATGTGTTTTAAGAGCACATCGTGTCTTGTAGGTAACCGTGAGCGCCTCGCAGCAACAACAGCTGAGCAGCGCAGACAGAGAGCTGTTACTCAGCCTTTACGTCATCAAACAAATAGGATTGTGTTGTGAATCGATTCGATGTTCTGTATTCTGTAATTAAACACTACTAAGAATAATCACATTAATATAAATCATATTATGTAACATGATTTCTTTCTTTCTCTTTTAATTGAATTAGTTCAGTTTATTTTGCCAGGGCTCCAATTTACATTCCACCTGCGACTGGTGCCATAAAAAAAACCTTCATTTGGTAAAATGGTGAGGAACAGAGCCAGCAGACTGTATAAAATAATGGACATAGCCACCGTGACGTCACCCACTGCTCTGTGGACTCTCGTTTTGAAGCTTCAAGTTTGGCATTCTGGCTGTCACCATCTTGGATTTTTGGAGCGCTTAAGAGCGTTGGATGGATCTGACTGCGTACCTGAGGGTGACGCCTGGCAGACAGCCTGTCACTCAAAGTGGCCATGCCTTTTATTATACATAACTGTAAGCCTTAATGAAATTCAGACAGGTGAGTTATATATAATTCAGCCCCCATACAGTTGTCAGGAATATTGAAATTAGCCACAGAGAACAAAACGGTTTTTGCACCAGGCTGTAAATGTATTTACTTCTGCTGTAAAGTTAGGCATTTAAACATGGGGCTCTATGGGGATTAATCATAGACTGTATAAAATAACAGACGTAGCTACCGTGACGTCACCCATTGGTTTGTGGACTCAAGTTTGGCATTTTTGCCATTGCCATATTGGATTTTTGGAGCCAAATGTGACCATATTTGGACGAGAGGATTGAGATAACTCTAATGCTAGCTGCTAGCTGGGTTAGCATGGTGTATTTACAGCCAGTGGCAACCAACCAGGCTGAAAAATGAAGCCAACAGGGAAGTGCCAAAAACTGCAGTTCCTCAAATGGCCACTTGAGGCTGGCTCCAAATCCCAGTCAGTCCCCATAATAAAATGTCCAACTTTACAGCAGAAATAAACATGTTTACAGCCTGGTACAAAAAATGTTTTGTTTGTTACAGCTGATTTCAACATTCATGTCAACTGTACAGGGTTGAATTTTTTTTCATAACTCACTCATTTAATTAAGGCTTAAAGTTATGCATAATTAAGGGCAGGCTGTTTTGAGTGACATGCCATCTGCAGTTAGTGTCCTCAGCCTCTTGGTATTTCGCAATACCAAGTACGGCAAGTTCGGACTTGCGCACTTGGGAGTTTGGACTTGGCGAGTTTGACTCCGGTGTACAAAGTGCCATTGCCGCTGGTCTGTGAGAAATGCATTCTGGGATACCTGGCTGTCAAAAGTCCACACAAGTCACCTCCCGATGCATCCTCGATGGAACAGGCAGAGCAAGTTCACATCTGGGCATTTGGACTGTACTTGGCTGGATGCGGACTACATCTGGGCATTTGGACTGTACTTGGCTGGATGCGGACTTTGAATTGGAACAGTGCTTGGGCTGCGATTGATGACGTTTCACAAGTCCGCAAGAACACAAGTCCAGGCAAGAACGCAGATTGAGAAACGCCATCTGAATCAGATCCACCCCTAGCTCCTCCACATCTACATCCTCTTTCCAAATATGGTCACCTCTGGCTCCAAAAACCAAGATGGCAGCAGCTGGTGCCAGACTCGAGGCTTCAGAATGGGAGTACACAAACCAATGGGTGAAGTCACAGTAGCTATGTCCATTATTTTTACAAAATTTACACCTGTGGTTAACTGAGATAATACTTATGCAAATTTTTTGCTAGAAAAAAAAAACAGTTTTAAAACCATTAAAACCAAATATACGTGCTGTAAAAACTAAACATCCGACATCTTAGAGTCTTTTAAAACAACCAAATGTTCAACAAGACTTTTTTAGATGACCAAAACGTCACATTTAACAGTCTACAGTATCTGTGAATCTGGGGTTGTGCAGGGTTATGTTCCCTAACAAACATTGTCACTGTGATAGCAACTTGTCAACAGACATTATCCACCTGTCACTCAATGCAGCCACGCCCTGTATGCATATTTTCAAGTCTTAAAAACATTTTAGTGGGTGAGTTGTATTTAAACTTACCCCATGACATTTGTCATGAACAGGGAAATTAACTGCAGAGACCAAAACTGTTTTTGTACCTGGGTGTAACCATGTTTAATTCTGCTGTAATGTTGGGCATTTTAACATGGCGGTCTGTGGGGACTGACTCGCTTCTGGAGCCAGCCTCAAGCAGCCATCAGAGGAACTGCAGTGTTTGGCACTTCCGCATTGGCTTCATTATTCAGCTCCGGAGGTTGCTGCTTGGTCTAAACCAGCTGTACACACGTCACGTGGGATTCAGTAGCACCAAACATGTGCAAGAATGAGTCATTTAAGGACACAAATTAAGGGTTTAACTACCAGCTGAGGAGACTGAGGTCATGTCCATGTATTTTTTGACAATCAGGAGGAGTTTTAGTTTTACTGGCTGATTCCTGCAAAATGATCCCCGTGTCAAAACATTTCTGATAAAAAAAAAGAGAAAAATAAAAAGAATAAAATAAGATTTAATTGAAACTGCAGGCTAAGACGAGATAAAACAACCATCATTTAAAAAACCATTTCAGGAGAAAGCAACGGTGAAAAGATGAGTCTCAAGATTTCATTGTAACATTTCAACAGAATCGAGCCCCGAAGACCTTCAGGCTGACTGTTCCTGAGTTTAGGGGCATAATTAACAAAGGCTGCCTTTTAGTTCTGACCTCTGGAGCAATCAAAAGGTTTGAGTCAGAGGGTATTAGGGACTTCACATTTATATATATATATATATATATCTTGACAGTTTAGATAGACTTAAGGTACGAAAGGTGTGGAATCTTTGACCTCTAATAGCACATATTTACCCCCATTTTGCTCGTCCTGATGCAAGTGGAGCACATAATGTGATGACACATCTCTGCTGAATGGTTTCACATTAATCTAGTGATTGACATGTGGCGGTAATGCATCATGAAATGCAGCAATGTGCCAGCAAAGGCAAAGAAGAAGAAGGCCAACTTCATAAATTATTAAAGGACTAGGGATGGGTATTGACATCAGAACCAGGATACTTTATTTTGGGGGACTGTTTTGACCCTGTTTGGAATAAATATATCAAGCTGTGCACTAGTGTTACATAAAAATAAAAAAGCTTTGCCTCATATTAAATAGTTCACAGAGCTGAGAGAAGTTTTCTTGGTTTAAATCAGGAAGTGCTCAACACATAAGAAAGGATTTAATACTCACTATCAATACTGGAAACATCAATATTAGAATATATAGAACATATTATGTTTGACTAAACGAGAGCACATTTTGTTCTTTACTCAGCTGCACATCTTTGCCTCCTCTCATCACAGCTTGTCTGAGCAGAAAACAGGCCTTTGTCTCCACTACTTAAAATAAATACACCATGCCTGCATTATAAATTAGTGAATAATAATGTATTGAATAATTGGACAAAGCAAATACGCCTGTGCTTCTGCACTAATTCAAGCACTGTAGGTGGTTACTCTGCACACTTGACACACGCAGGCAGGTGAGAATGACAATTTCTCAAGGTACCTGACTCAAATAGTATTTTATAATATCTCTTGGCATTTGTTTGAACCAGTCTGGAGGACCAGATGGTCGGGTTTTTATCACATCAGGTTGGACTTAGATTTATTAGGCTAGTTACCAAAAAGGATATAGCTCCACGCGTGTGCTCACAAATCATTTTTCTTTTGTCTAAACTTTTACTTTGTTGCATCGTTGTTTTTAGTTTGGGTTCACACCGCCCACTGTCAACAGCAAAAAGCATTATTTTATCTATTTAATAGTTTTGGCAAACATTCATACATTAAGGTGAGAGACAAAAGGACCCTCCATCACAATCAAAAATATTTTCTTTACTGCAAGTCTGAATACCAGCATTAGATTACAATGGAATCCATCCACTGTATTTTCCTCTAAGGTACCTCCACCTCTCCTCTGGTGCATCAAGTATGTTGAGACAAATGCCTTTATCACCATTTAACTCAGGTCTGACAGCTATCAAGAGGTGTTTACCCACAATGCTCTCCAAAGGACACTCAACTGTCCATCATCACCAATGATTGGCAGTCTGGTATAACCCTGTATGGCAGGTTTCTGCTTGGAAATTGTTTATCTGAGGAGGTAAGCCACTTTAGACCTTGAAGAAATTTGGCCTCATAATTGGTTTATTTCGTAGATGATGGTCTAAATGGTGAGCTTGCTAAACATCATGGCTTTTTACATTGAGGCTAAAGACCCCCCCTGAACTAGAAAATGTGGTTTTCTTATGTTTATGTGCCCTAAAATATCTGATCTCAACTATACTGGCTTGTATCCCCCAAAAATCTGAGGGCAAACCAGATCAGCTGTGCGTTCCAGTACCCATACTACCATACTATATAGTACGCCAGGAAAAGATTTAGCATGTCCCAATACATATCAAAAGTGCTAGTATCATAGGCAACTGGACTTGCTTGCGTTTCTTGAAGACGTTTCGCCTCTTATCCAAGAAGCTTCTGTAGTACTAAATGACTGGTACGAAGTTGCAGGCTATAAACCCTGTGTGGGTGGGAACCCTTGCAGAGTCGTAGGGGTCACATCGGAGGGATGTCCCTCCCCAGACGACTTCACACCCATTCATCCCTGGTCCCACCTGACCCTTGGGCGGAACGTACTTAGAGCGGACGCTGCAGAGGTCCGCCCGGTAAAAGCAGACGTCCGTAAGCCCTGTGCGCGCAAAGCACTACCGCACAGACTCCGCTCCGCGCACCAGTGTCACACAAAAGACTGCTCGGCATGTATTTTTCACATCGCAGGGATTTTTCACGGACATTTTTACAGGAAACTACAACGCAGGAAGTGCGCTCGACTATGGAAGCCCGAATGACTGCGGACATTCCTCGCGGAGTCCACTCCGCTTATAGTACGCCCGAGTCTGTGGGCACCTGTGTCTGCCTCTTCGCCAAGCGCACAGCAAGCAGGAGAGAGAGGGGGGGTGGGGGTGGGGACTGAGCTAGGGGGTGCAAGTGCGCATGCGCCGAGGCCTCTACTGTAGCCTGGGGAGTCGATAATGGCTGACAATTTAGTGTCAAAGAAATCAAAGAATGCGCCACTATGGCAACACCTTGGCTTTGAGCCAGACGAAGGAGGCAACCCTTGTTTGCACTGATTGAGTAAGCTGCAAAATTTATTTGTAAGGAATAAAAGAAACAACGTGTTACTGTCACTCTGGTGTCCTATGGTCGTTATTTATTTTAAATGAGTCAATTGCGCCCCCAAGTGGCGAAAATCCAGTAAACCGGACTGTTTTTTTTTTTCCTCATACCGACCCAACCCTAGTGGCCAGGTGGGTCAACGACTCACATTGTGACTTTAACGACTCTAAGAGCTCACGTGACCCCTACGTCTCTTTCGTTTATAGCCAGCAACTTCGTACCAGTCATTTAGAACTGAAGAAGCTTCTTGGATGAGAGGCGAAACGTCTTCAAGAAACGCAAGCAAGTCCAGTTGCCTACGATATTAGCACTTACAATTACCATGACCTGGATCACTGAGAATCTTCACCGACAAGTCCCAATACATAGTATGTTAAATGCAGTTAGCCAAAAATATCGCCATGTTCTACTACATCCAGTCTGATTTTGCAGTATGCAAGCCAGCATGCTTTTCTCACCCATAATCCTCTGCGCAGTGGACGATACGTCACATCAACTGAGCTGCAAACAGATAACGGCTGATTGACAGCTTTCAGAAATGTCGGATGTTTATTTTGTCTGAATACTGAATTCTGAATACTGACGACAGACATTGTTAATATTTTGCTGGTTTTAAGTTGTGTTGCCAAGTAACCAAAATCCAATGTCTTCCTGCCAACGTCATCTTGATGCAGTATAAAGACATTTAGTCATAAGGTAGAAGAACAAAACCCAACGTCTGCACAACATCATATTTTAAAGTCCATACAAGTGAATTTCTAACATTTTTAGACATTTATAATATTGTCAACCCCATTTAATTCCAACCAAAATGTAATGTCTGTCCAACGTAAGAGTTCAACGTCGCTGACATCATTCTGACAACCGGTGCCAGCAGTGCACTACCAGTTAGCCCACAAGCTAACAAACAACATAACAACTACAAAAATGCTAACTACCATTCTGATGCGTCTGGTAGTCGCAGATTTTGGTGCACAATCAGCTCCTCATCTGAGCGTGGGTCTGACTGAGGCTCAAACATGTACGGCTCAGTCTCTCTGATGTGCCCTCTAATGCTAACGCTAAGCTATCTTGATGCATGCTGCTCTTTCACCAGTCAACCTGGCACTAGTAGCGCTGTGCCAGAGCTGATGAAAGCGAAAGCAAAACCTACAACAAGCAGCAGAAGCAGTCGGAGAAAGGGATGGAGAAAGAGTGGATGTGCCTCCAGCCACTTCTCACAGTTTGTTTTATTTTGTTTGTTTTTAACTTTTTATGTGGGAACACCATGTCAAACAAAATATTAATCATAGCAGAGTATTTTTACATACTTACATAAATGTGTCTGGAGGGGGGCTTTAATCTTTTATTTTATAAAAGAGAACTTGTTTTAAGGATGTTAGGGGAGGCTGGTGTCTGCTTTAAACGACGGGGCCCACCTCTGCTATTAGCCACTGTGGAAAGTCTTTTGTAAGCAGCATATTAATAATACAGCACTGCAAACAACCAGATTGCAACTGTGTTTATATTGTATACAGTAACTATCTGATATGTAAATAGAAACTGTACCAGCTGTTGTTTATCTATTTTCATACCCGACAGCTGCTCCCCATCTCATATATCGAATATGAGATGTATGTAGCTATTAATTTATGTAGATATTAAGTTGATACCAATGCTTTTTATTAACTGTAACCAGCAATTTTTTTTATTATATTCGTCCTGAAGTGTAAATCACTTCATAGCTGTTACAGTATCAGTTGCTAGTTTTATAATGACGGTGGCTAACAAACAGTATTTGATGTGGATCACACATGTCTGGCTCTTAAGTGATCCATTTAATAAGGTCAGTGCACAGGGTCGATACAGATCCAGTACATTGGGTCAGTGCATCAATACCTACTACCTGTCTCTCTTTGACAAACACACACACACACACACACACACACACACACACACACACATGGAGCACTTTTTCTGCTTGCACTGCTGCTGCCATGTCCTTGCACTGACACACATAAAACACACACTCCCTGCACTGTCTCATTTCCACACGCATCGCTGTGCATGTGCTCAATGTGTCCGCTTGATACACACACTCGTTCACACACAATCAAACGCTACCTGCCGGCATGTTAATAGGTTCTCAGTGTGTGTTGTTCTACTGTCCAGCTCTGTTAAAAAAAGGAGACTTTAGCAGGGGGAACAGGCACAGCGGAGCGAAGCTAGGCATTATGGGAGCATTTGGCGGATGAGCATGGGGCAGAAAGGCACACGCCTCTCTGCCCTGGACTCTCCATTCACAGACATACTGTCTGAGTCAGAGGTGCCAAACGTCCAGCCTGCAGGGATCACGGGGTGGCATTGAGAGGAGCTGGACTGTTTTACAGTGCCAGACAGAAAATAAAGGATGGGACAGAGAGAGGAGAGAAAAGGTGCAGAGAGGGTGGGTGAGAGGGAGAAAGACACTTTGAAACCATAGACTGTATAACATAATGGACGTAGCCACCGTGACGTCACCCACTGGTTTGTGGACTCCTGTTTTAAAGCCTTGAGACTGGCATTCTGGCTGTCGCCATCTTGGATTTTTTGGAGCCAGAGGTGACCGTTTTTGGATGACACGGTAGAGTTAACCGTAATGCAAGCTGCTAGCTTGGTTAGCACTGTTAACTCCATGGATGTACAAAGAGAACTGGATACAGCTTTGGAGGCTGGCCCCTGGTGATTCCTATGAAAGTTGCAGGGGGTCATACAAAGCCAAAAAAGCTCGATTTTTTGCAGTATGAAGTTACCCGAATCTTCAGCATTGCAAGATTCATAGAGCACAGTACACTAGAGATTTACAGTGGCAGAGTGTAGTCAAGCCAAGGTGGGCACAGCCGAGCAGATAACTTCCTGTTTAGCCCTCTGCTAACTTGAATGGGGGAAAAAAGGATTTAATCATGCCTCTCTTCGAAAATTTCGATATGTATTTAGACTGAATGAATCAAACCCTGACAATCAAAACAAGTCATGTCGCAGTGGTTGTGACATTCAAAATATGTATCCACTGATTTACAGACGTTCCTTTTACAGTATAAATCTATGGGAGAAAGTCATCTTGGGCCTCATGGTATTACGTGACGGACCTGGACCATGTAATTCCAATTTTGGCCACGGTGTAAAATTGGCCTCAAAGCCCAGCGCTGTTCCTGGGGGGCTTGGGAAACCGTAATAATGCTAAGGCTAATTTTCACTAACAAAAAACAGGCTTGAAACCATTTTAAAAAATGTACTTAGCAGAAAAATGAAACATCTGACTCCTTAGAGGGTCGTTTAGTACAACCAAATACTGAACAATACTTTTAAAGAACTGTAATAAGAGGAGCGGGTGGCTGGGTTTGATTTGACTGTTTTTTAGATTTTTACCCTCCCAGAAGCTACCAAAAGCTACAAATATTTTTCCTTGAGCATCCCTGAGTGACTGGTGGAAAATGCATGAACCTCCCTCCACCATAAATTAGTTGTTAGATTTTCAGTACCCTTTGATGTTTGAAAGTTCAAAGTTGAAGACGAAATCTTTGAGTTGAAAAAAGCCTTGTTTTTTCACTCTTGTTGTGCACGCTGGTTAGTTAGTCAGTTAATAGACAGTCTATTTGGACCAAATTTTAAAATGAGACACGTAGAAAAAAAAGTGATTTTGAGAATATCACTATTTTAAACTCAGATTTGGTTATGTTTTTCTTAAGAAAGTGTCATCCCATATAATGTGTTCAAAAACAGCCATAAATTTGAAAATCCAACGAAAATTTTTTACAGTCTCTGGATGATAAATTATGTAATTTTCGTGATTTTTTTTTAAGAAAACATGGTAGTTTGGAAGGGATGTTGTCTTTAAAAATATGTGGTAAAATGAATACAAAATACAGCCATTACAAGTTCTATGCCGCCCTGAGACAAATAAAAAGCATACCAGTTTAAACAGTGAACAGTCCCTTCAACGACCAAGACGTTAAAATTAACTTTCATAAACCGAAAACACGCTGAAATAGCAACAGCTACGCCTACGCTGTGAATCTAGGGTTATAACATTGTTACATTACCTAACCAACGGGGCTGCCATGGTGGTGACTTGTCAACAGACAGCACCCACCTGTCACTCAAAGCAGCCACGCCCTTAATTATGCATAGATTTAAGCCTTAACATTCAAACGGGTGAGTTATATAAAAATTCCCCCCTTGTACAGTTGTCATGAATGTTAAAATTTACTATAAAGATGAAACTGTTTTTGTACCAGGCTGTAAAAATGTTTATTTCTGCTGTAAAGTTGGGCATTTTAACATGAAGGTCTATGGGGATTGACTCGCTTCCTCTAGTGGCCATTAGATGAACTGCAGTTTTTGGCACTTCCGCCTTGGCTTCATTTCTCAGCCCCGCAGGTTGCGGCTTGTTTGAAATACATTAAAAGCCAAGGGAAGGATGAGAGGGAGATAGAGGGGAAAGTGGTTGCATCCCCCTCATACAAGATCCAACATTCAAATCGCACACTGCAGGGACTCACTCCCCCAGTTTCCTCTTTGATCCTGGTTCTGTTATCACCAGAAAACCCAGCCCTGACCCAGCTGGCACGATTTCCACTGCGCTCATATATTTACGCCCTGGGATACAAAAGAGACGCAGAAACACACAGACAGAACCTTCCACATAAACAGGCTTTAGGGAGAAGAAATAAATAGCTTATGATGATATAGCTTGTTACCAAAGAAACGGTCATGCCACAAAGCGGGAACAAGAACAGAATGCATCAATATTAACATCTGTAAGAGGAGATTTGCACCATTACAGTCTACAGCGAGCCTCGATTAGCTGGCAGACACAGAGAGAACAATCATCTGTTGCTTCAATCCTCAAAGGATCCCAAAAATATGATTTGCGGTATTTACAGAGAGCTCCAGCTCTGGGATTTGATTGGGTTATGCATGTTTGTGAATGGATAAGGCTTGTTCTTTTCAACTCATCGAGGAATACTCCGGCTTAATGCTCGAGCTGCTGTTCGTCATGTTAAATCGAGGATACATCAAGTGTGTGAAATATTACAATTTCTCTTTTAAAGTCAAAGTATAGTAATATTTTATAACCTCACAGTCCTGTCGTAGTGCTAAAAAACTGGAGACCTGATCATGCTGTAAACACGTTAGGATGGAAAAAAGGCGTTTTGTAAATGAAGTTTGCTAATAATTTATATTCTGCAGACAGTTTGGGGAAAGAGTTTTCATTGCGGGTGTCAGAGTCATTTATTCAACACAGAAATATTTGTAAATAATTGATATTTTGTGCTGTTTAATTTGGTAAAGACAACAAGGTCTAATTTTAATATAAAATACTAACACAGCTCCTTCTTGTAATTATTAAATAGGTAGAACAAGTGATTAATTAATTTGCTTGTAGCCATTTAAATGAAGCTCTGACGCCTGGAGAGTGCACCATGTTTGACCTTGCTTGGTGTTGTGCATGTTTTATGTGTTGTGTCATTTTATATTTTGAAGGAGAGTCTTTTTCGGTTGCGATTTCTTGAAAATACCTACTTAAGCTATAGACAGAGCCACAATAGGAAACACCAACACAGTGTATTTGTAAGATTATTTTCTATTAGAAAGGGGGGCAAAAGAAAACAAGAGATTCAGATGAATAAATAAACTCAAAGAACGACAACGACGAATCAAATCCTGCGTACACAAGTAGAGTAAAGCCCTTGTAGGAATACTTAAGCCCCCACATGACCATTTGTGTGTCAATTTCTCACCCTGTGTTACGTTGAATTTGTAAGAAAACTTTCTCTCATGCCTGCACGGTGAACGAAGAATCCAAAAGCTGAGAATTCTTGATGGATTAAAGTCAAAGGGGTTTGCATTTAACAACAGCAAAACTATATGAAAGCATCTGTTGACAAACTCTCAAACAACTCCTGAAGTATAATCCAAGTCTCATTTATCCAGTCGTATGCTCAGCACTTCCCAAACAGACAGATCTTTCCCACTGGCAACTGGACTGAAAATGAAACTCTCTTCCAAACTAGACTCCATTGATAAAAACAGTAATTTTATATCACTGAACACAGGAGCTGCTGGTCTACTACTGACTCCATCAGTTTGTTTGTTTGTGTTATTTTCTGACTTTGGTGTTTTATAGGGTCATTTCAGATTCACTAAAGTCACACAATAACACAAACAAACTAACTTATCAAGGCAGCGGTAGACCAGCAGCTGCTGTGTTCAATGAGGTAAAATTACTGTTTTTGTCAATGGAGTCTGGCCTTGAAGAGAGAAAAATAAAGTTTCACTTCAGTTTTAAACAGTAAGGTTTTAGCAAAAATGCATATGTTTAGGAAGTAGTGAGCTTACGACTGGATAAATGTGACTTGGTTTTACTGCATGAGTTGTGTGAGAGTTTGTAAACAGATGTTTTGATATTGTTTTGCTGTTGTCAAATGCAATCACCGAGGATTGACCTATGAATTCGTTATGAATTTTAGTGGTTTTTGGATTCTCTGTTCACCTTGGAGGCATGCAAAGAAGGTTTCCTCACAAATTCAGTGTGACATGGGATGAGTAATTGACACACAAATGGTTGTTTTGGGGGGGTGGAGTATTCTTTTAAAAGGTTGACCTGATCCAGCCAATAGTTGTGGAGACATTTTACTTCAAACCACAAATATACATGTCTTGGTGGCACTTGAGGAAAAGTCAGAGGATCACTAAAGTCATTAAGATTCATCCTCTGGGGATCATGAATGTCTGTACAAAACTACATTCAAATATTTGTTATATTCCAGTCTGCAAGTGGTGAACGAATGGATGAACTTTATCATCGATACAGCCATGTTTAGCCATTCCACTAACATAGCTAAACATGGCACAACACTGGGGAAAAGGCTGAATGTAAAGCGTTCTTCATACTGTAAGCAGTCTGGACGTTTAGGGAGACTGAAGGTCCAATGAGAATGAAGGTTTTTTTCATCTTTTGGGGGAAAACAATAACTGACAACACATTTTAATAGACCTGTAGGTGAGGTGGGCCACAATCTCCACTAACATCATAAAAATAATAAACTTCTCTGAAATAAATCATTAAGCCCTGGGGATAAGAGCTGTGGTACTTTCTCATACAACAAAGGCAGTATATTTAATGAGTGGGGTTATTGTGAAAGCCATCATCTATTGAACTGATCTGACCCTGCAGACTGACCTGAGGTGAGAAGAATCTCATCTGCAACAGAAAATTGCCACATACACACTATTTGTGATTTTAACACAAATTAAAGTTAAAAAACCTGTCAACAATAAAATATATAGCTATATATATATATATATATATATATATTAAGAGAAGTTGAAATGTCTGGGATAAAGTCATAGATAAAATATTAGAGGAAAGTTTTTTTCTTGCTTTTTAAGAATTAAGTTGAAATATGTAGAATAAAGTTGAAATTTTGAGAATAAAGCTGAAGAAAAAATATTAGAGGATGAACTATTGTTTATTTGCTTTTCGAAAATAAAGTTGAAATATTGAGAATGAAGCTTAAATGTCGAGGATAAAGTTGTCGAAAAAATAGAAGAAAATAGAAGAGAAAGGTTTTTATTTATTTTGCTTTTTGAGGATAAAGTTGAAATTTAAAAAATAACGCTGAAATGCCGAGAACAGTTGAAATACCATTTTGAGAATAAAGTTAAAATGTTGAGAATAATTACATTACGTCAAAGAAAAAAAATGTATCAGAGGAGGAAGTTTTTTGTTTGTTTGTTTGATTTTTCTGCTTTTAAGACATAAATTGAAATTTCCAGAATAAAGTTGAAATTTTCAGAATAAAGCTGAAATGTCAAGAGTAATTCAAAGACCGTTTTGAGAATAAAATCAAAATGCTGAGAATAAAGAGTAAAGTTTGCAAGTTAAGTTAAAATGTTAAAAATAAAGTTCAAATATCATTTTTAGAATAAAGTCGAAATGTTGAGAATAAAGTCAAACTTTAATTCTTAGTGTCGAGCATAAGAAAGAATATATCAGAGGAGGAAGCTGTTTTTTTTGTCTTTGTTTTTCAAGAATAAATTTGAAATACCATTTTTAACATACAGTCAAAATATCAAGAATAAAGTTGAACTTTTAAGAATAAATCAAATGATGAGCATTAGCACATGTGGCTGCCTCTACAAAATGCTGTGTGATGATGAACTGCTGAAACTGTACTTCAGAATCAGTTTTAATTAAAAGAAAATTATTTCTCTTTCAGCACATAAACACGGTGTGGTATTAAGCATTCGGCCTTTGAAGAGATTGTGCTGAAAATGTCATCGTATCAGAAGGAGAAATCATATTCAATCCATAATTGCTAACAGACATATGCAAAGGTTTCTATGGTTACACCTGTGCCCATTACAGAGGGAATATGTTGTATCACAAGACACAATTTGACATACCAATAGAGTTGATTTTATTCTCGACATTTCGACTTCAGTCTCAACCTTTCCACTTTATCCTCAATATTTTGACTTTTAAGAAATCTTCCTCCTCTCATTTTCCCCTTACGCCTGGCCCTGATACTCCTCTGTAAAAATAAACCCATTTAATTGCTCTCTTGATTTAACCTTGTGTTGCTGCAGCCTTGACGTTAATGTGACGTGTCGGAAGAAAATGTCAGCAGGTTCGACCCCGTCAGATTGTTGTTGTGACGTTTAACAAAAAAAAGCTCATTCAAACGGGAGAGCTACATGTAAAATTGGCACCACATGTAGGTAATGAAAACAATAGCTTGTCACAGTCACCCACTCAGTTCATGGCTGTAGCCTTTGCAGGTCCACTGATGACGACAGCAGCGTTGGCCCTTTCAGTGTACAGTGACACAGAGGGAGGGGAGTGGTGCTTTAATCTCTAGAGAGAAGAGGAAGGAAAGGGGGACAAGGGATCAGAGACAGAGGACAAGGATGGGAGTCTCAGTGGGACAATGTATGCCATGTGGGCCCCGGGTAATGTATGACTTCTTGTGGTAATCGCTGTAATGAAGCAGGGAGCTGGTTGGGAACGAAGCGTATGCTTTCACTTCTCCAGTCCGGTGGGGCCCCGAGAGCCTCGGCAAATGAGCCCAGAGGTCCAGGAGATAGAGTGGATAGTGTGTGATTGGGAAGGAGGAGGGGTCGGATGAAGCCGGATGAGGGATATTTTGGGTAGAGGAGCAGAGAGCAAGAGAGGGATCAGGGAAGGGGAGCTTAGTAGGAGCTCTGCGAGTGTGTGTGATAAATGCCTCATTTCTGTGCTGCCAATGTGAGGAGCCCAGACAAAATGGATGTTCCTGTGTTCCTGTCCTTTATTTTATCCACTCTGAGGCCATCCATCAGTGGCCACTGCACCCTCTTTACCACAGCATGTGAGCTGCTAGATGTCATCGAGCTGTAGATTAGAGATTAGTCTTTTATTAGCCATGTAGGGATGCAGCCGGTGAATAGGTACTCCATACACAATTGAATCATAACATCCACTTGGCAATTTTATCAGATTTTTTGGTCTATGGATAATTATGTCCTCGAGCCTGCACGTAGGCGGATGGTGTGTGCCGCTTCCGTGGGATGTTTATGGAAATGCGGTCACTACATACAGCGAGGTGAAAGCCTACCCGTCTAATATACATGATCCATTCCTGCTGGTTTCCTCATCTTGTCATATATCTCCATACTTTGATTTATTTCCCTCTTTCTGTTGTTTCCCCAACAGTTTGAAATCTGTTTCGCTCAAATGCAACACACAAAACATATCATTTAAGGCCTCTGAGGTGTGAACGGGGAGAACTTTTCGGACATGTGTTCTTGGCAACAGCAATAAACCAATGTCCAATTCATCAGGTTTCTTTGCGTGCGGTGACCCATTTATTTTCACATGAACATGACTCAAAACAACTATGAAGAATGTTATTGTAGCTCCAACACACAGTGAGTACCGTCTGCACATTCATGTCTACAGGTCAGGGGTTAAGGGTCCAAATCTTGTTGGGGTACAGAGGCAGGGCGAAGTGTTCGGGCTACTTGGCCCTCCAAACAGAGGTTTTTGAGAAATTATTGGCAAAATGGGCGCACAAACAACAAAAGAAACGTCTTTATAACGAGCCAATGTATCCTCGTACATCCTACGAATCAACGCATCACAAATCATGTTTCATACTTAACGTAAACTTGACATAATGGTGCGGAGGTGAGGATTGGGCAGGTTAAGTTACTGTTAGGTTTGGGAAAAGAAACATGTTGACAATGTGGGAAGTTCTTGTGTGTTGTGACCCATTCGTCGCCTCAGCCTGCCTCCTGAAGGCACCACTTCCTTCTTTACTTCCAGGGTATTGGTCATGTGATCACAGCGTTCCCAACACATGGGTTGTACGAGCTCATAATAACGTAGGGTATAAATAAATTTAGGGGCATGACTTTACGTAGTGCATGAGAACAGCCTGAACAAGCACAACAAAAAAAACAAACCCTAGTGGTAGCTTATTCTAATGTCTCGGTAGCTGACTAGCCCGGTCTTGTTTAAGATTCTTTTTTGTGGCCTTTGCCTTTGTAAGACAGGACAGGTTAAGCGTGAAAGGGGAAGAGAGAGGGGATGACATGCAGCAAAGGACTGTGGGCCAGAATTAAACCTGCCGGCACTGTGGCAAGAACACTGCCTTTGTACATGGGACGCCTGCTCGACCCACTGAGCTACCAGGCACCAGACAGTCCCAGATTTTGACATATTTCTATGTTGCAATTCCCCCTTTGATGGCATGTAACATCCAAACTTTAACTAAAGTCCAGTAGTGAAGTTGCTGCACTTGTTACAGCCCCTCTAATATCAGAGCAGACTGGCAGGAGGAGCAGAGATGTCTCGGTAGCAAAGAATTGGCTTTTCATGGCACTATCCACGCCGACGGGTCGCAACAAAACACCCACGACTGGTGCCTGAAAAGTGGATTGAAACACAGCAATGACTTGCTAAAATACAACCGCTTTCATTTGTGGTATGGAACAGTCGTCTGCAGCAAAGCAGCCATCTCACCTAGGTGACATGCCATCTGTTGTCCCCTCCACCTCAGAGGAGAAAGTCAGCTCATATCCTACATCACTTTGGAAAGGCAGAAATGTGCAAATATCACGTTTAAATAGTTTGCAGAGACATAAAATGCCAGCATCTTCTTCTGGTGACAGGACTGAGATTTCAACCACTACCCTTTGTAACTGTGTTATGGGCAAAGGGGCACTGGAAAACGAGGGCTAAGGGGTGAAAATAAGAAATGGGATCGGGCCATTAGAGTGACAGCGCGCTCGCCAGAGAAAAGCGCACAAGCCTCGACAGCATGGTGTCAGCACAGAGCACATCACAGGACCTTAATATCTTCCTGGTGTAAACACCAGTCTGCAGGCAGCTGGCAGGTGACTGGCACAGTCCGTCTGTGTGTGTGTGTGTGTGTGTTTGTGTGTGTGTCATCTCTCTGATCAAACAGACATTTTTGTCCACACATGCATTTTCTCTTTGTGCGACTCTTCCTCTGTGTATTTTTTTTTTTTTGTTTTTTGGCAGCATGTGCACAGACGTGCGTTTGTGTGCATGTGGGAGTGCTTTTGGATCATCCTGTTAGACCAGCGAGGAAAAGAGCTGTAGATTGGCTGAGGCTTTATCCCCCTCTCTCTTAAAACACAAGGAAAATAGCAACCGTGGAGGAAGGGAGCAGATGAAAATAGCTCAGTAGGCAATCGCTGACTCACAAGGCAATGCTGGAGTCAGGAAGGCATCCATTCCAGTATACATCAAATCAACTCGCTGTTGTGTAACTCCCTCAGTACCCGTAAATCAAACCGTTATCGGTGCGCCTCGCTACGTCTAGTATGACTTTTGTGCACATGTCCCCTCTGTGGCTGCATGAAAAGAGGGCGGTGACATCACAGGTGCCATTTATCATTTTGACAGCATTGCCCTGAGTCTTTTGGGCCGGGGGGGGGGAGGGGGGAGGCCAAAGCTGGTTGGCTGTGATGTAGCATGGTCAGCTAACTACCCAGCTCATTCATCATGCCACTCAAGGAGCGTAGGCTGTCACAGCTCATGTTTTTTTAAGTACTGTGAAATGGAACAAGAGCACGAACCAGACTCATATGTGAATCACAGTCTGATTAACATATCAGCCACCGTACATGAACTGGTTACTCACGCACCTGTAGGGCAGCTCTCACCAAAAATAATATGTAGTTAACGCAAAAGAGAGATAAAAGGCGCTGAAATTCTTTGGGCTATGTGAGGTAGACAAAATGTTTACATGCACAAAAGAATCTGATGTAAAAAAATTACAGGCTCCTTGTCAGTAACACAAAAAGTATGATGATGTAATGATGCTCTACACGCAGAAATATCCTCGTCTTCCGTCACTGATAATTTGATGGAGAAGCTAAAGCCATCAAAGTGAATGCAGCCAGTGCTGGGGAAGCTACTTTCAAAGCTTTGCAAGCTACCAATGTCTTCACACAGGAAGAGGTTAAACTACAGCAAAGCTACCTCAGGGAGAAATCAAGTTTGGTTAACTAAAGCTGATTAGAAAAAGTAGTGCAAACGACTTTGTAAAAAGAATGCCACCTAACCGAATTTGTTGCAAAAGGTGCCCACTTGTTCACAGGTCATAACCCAATGAAATAAACATCCACACTGTTCATGGGAAAGTGCAGGAATGTCAGCTTTGGTTTTGTATGCTATGTCCATCTGTCAGACACCTGCAGTTCAGAAACTAGTGTCTTAGGACCAGATGGATAAACGATGTGTACGCCCAAAAACCATGCGTACAACTTTTCTTACACAAACTGGTATATATACAGTATTTATATTTATATAACAATGTGCGTTCTTCAAACCAGGCGTACACACATTTTAGCTGAGACAGTCATCAGTGATATAAAGGACATCATTAAATGTTAAGTTGAGAGACGGATAACATTGTTTTTAGGTTGCTTGCTCATTGTTTTTTCATGGTGTTCTGTAAAATATGAATCAAAGGTGCATTTATGAAGTTCACTGATGAGTTATTTTTTTAAATTTACATTCATCTCCCTGTCAGTGATTGTTCAATTTTATCCTGTGACACACTTTGTGAAGTCAGTTTCAACACCAGTGCTCTAATTCATTCATTCATTCATTCATTCTTCTGACGTTTAAAAACAATGATGATCGAGATTTTAAAGCTACGATAGTTTGCAGAAATGTGATGAATCATAAGGACGCTACAGATATCCAAAGCCGTCTCTGATGTGACTCAGTGGGTGTAATTATGCTTTCTTTACCGTACTCATTGAGGTCTAATGAGAGGCAGGGGGGCACAAGTGTCGATTTGCAAATTAATGTTTTGGGCATTTCTGCATCATTTTATGGTGAACTGTGGGAGTGGAAATGAAGCTTGTGCACCACAATGATCTAGATTTATAAAACAGAATCAGGCAGACGCATGGCTTTTAAATCTGGCAAAAACATGCGCTTTAGACGTGAGTCTGCTCAGAGTTTTATGCATCTGGCAGGTGAGGGTGTTGCACCAAGCGGGATCACACAGTTAGCCAAAATAGCATGCAACAACTTCTCAGAACATTTGGTAATAAATAAAAGTAATTAATACTTATGACTTCTTATTTTTAGGGGCCGGGCAGGCAGTCCTGCCAGGACCCTCTTGTTTTCCTACTCGTTCTCTCCTCTTCTTCTTTTTCTTCTTCTTCTGAGGAAATCATACTTCCCATGCGCGGAAAATCACCAAACTTTGCACAAAGGTCCAGTCCTATGCCAGATTTGCTCAGCTGCAAACTCAAGCCAATAGTCCTGATGGTGGCGCTACAGCAAGCGTCTAAAGTACAAAACTTTGAAAATTCATAACAAGTCGACCGTACGTGCTACAGCTTCCTATTCTGCCTCTTGTTGCTCAGAATTGCCTAAAATTGCCCGGCCCCGACCATTGCTGCGCAAAGGAGGCTAAATTACAGCAAGGACATAATGGTAAAGTTAAAAGAATCATTCCTTTCCTTTTATGGCCCAAAATTATTTGTAGTGTCAAAAGTTAACTACACAAAAAATGGCAAAAAAGCAATTTAACTACTTGAATCATATGCAAATACAGTACTAGTTTAATAACGTGTAGTTTACTGCTCCCTGACACTGACTACAGCAGTGTGTCCAGGCAGCCAGACACTAAACTGTTGAGGTAATGTGTTGGTACAGAAACGACAGATTATCTGGATGTGGAGGAGTCAAAGAGCGGCCCACGCCGCAACAGATGATCAGAA
This sequence comes from Epinephelus moara, assembly GCF_006386435.1. Classification (NCBI taxonomy): domain Eukaryota; kingdom Metazoa; phylum Chordata; class Actinopteri; order Perciformes; family Serranidae; genus Epinephelus; species Epinephelus moara. The sequence continues at coordinate 5,900,173 of NC_065518.1, read as the reverse complement.
ACTTGGATAATCTTAAAATGTCTTCAGAGTTGCATCACTTGTGCAAGTGTGACAACTCCACTAGTGGTTCCCAAAGTGGGTGGTACAGAATGTGAGGAGCCTGAGGGACGGATCAAGGATGCTGCAAGATTTGTTTATTCTAATCTTTCTCTGCATATTTTACCAAACCCCTCACAACATACAGAAATAAAATAAAACAAGGCGAAACTGACTTTAAAGCAGCTATAAAAAGGTGGCCTATTACATTTCATCTAACTGTTTAGCTGTCCAGCTGCAGCTTTACTGTTTAGGTTCACTCTCGGCATCGTTTTCCGCCCAGCAGTGACTTTCCTCGAGACACAACAACAAACAGCGATCAGCAGATGGAAGTGATGGAAAGATCTGCCACTGTAAATAAACTCAAAGAAATGCATCTCAGTTCTCAGGAGGCACAGAAGTGTACTCTGAAAGCCATGAGAAGGAGTCTGTATGGAGGGGTGCTGTGGGTTAAAAATATTTGGGAACCGCTGCTAAGATTATTGTGCAGCCTGTGTTTATTGGCAACGATGCAATAACTGTGCAGACATTAGCTATATATTAGCTAGCAACTTATTTGTGGAGTCATAAAGTCTTTGGCTTAAAGCAAATTCTTCGCTCCAGTAGAGAAAAGATTCTTATTGTGTCCTCACTCACACTTTGGACAATCTTCCATCTGTTGGCATCCACTGCATTGCATCTTTGCACCGACTTGCTGTGCAGTCATGCTGCCTCTTAACTTCGCCTCGCCTTCTGTCTGAACAAAACTTTATAATCTAGAAGAAGGGAGATTAACATGTGCGTTTGTCTTTGTTCAGTATAAACGTGGTGTGCACATAAACATACTCAATGCGATGATGTGACGCAGTGCCTTCTCTGATGTATGTATCCACCCAGTCATCTTTAAATTTCACATGTCCCTCATCCTGCCTCCTGTCTCTGTCTGTACCCGCTTTGCTTTTGAATATTTTACATCGTGTGTGCCAGAAATCCGACTGCTCTCAGTCGAACGCGGCTTTGTTCTTTTTTGTTTGTTGCGAGTAGCTGCCTGCTTGATGTTTTTAGCACTGCTGCGGTGGCACTGATAGCCGACCCTCTCGCCAGGATTATGAAACGCTTTTTTGGGGTAGGTACATTTAATTGAATGGAAACAATCTGGAGGTTTAATAATTAATGGGCAAATAACTGTCTGTCCTCAGGTTGAGGCTCTGAGTGATGCAGTCTCTGTTCGGAGGAGGGGAGCTGGGGCTGCTGGGAGGAGGCGGCGACGCAGGGGGCCTGAAGGAGGATGGCTGCGGCAGCGTGGCGTGGCACTCCTCGCACTCCCCCGACGACGTCTACTCGGCCTCCCACTTCGCCCTCATCTCCGCCTATCAGGACATCAAGACGAGGCTGGCCTGTCTGGAGCGCGAGAACACCAGTATCAAGAGAAAGCTCAAGATCTATGAGATCAAGGTGAAGAGTTTTCACTTCAAAGCACAAAGTCAAATATGAAAACTAATTATTATTATTGTCCTTGTTGGTATCAGACAGAAGGTCTGCGGCTCTGACAAGGATAAAGCCCGTTTGTTTTTTGATTTATTAGCCTTTCAAAGACGGAGTGAGCCGTCCACTCACCCGTAGTGTTATTCAGCCAGTGAGATTGTACACAAAGACAAAAAGGGAGAAAGCTTTGGTGGGCTTTGATCCTGGACCAGTGGGGGAATAAACAGCAGAGATCACTCTTCTGTATCCAGGCGGAAGGCGACTGAAGTTTTAAGTCATGTTTAAGTAAAAATAATGTTGAGTAACAACCGTATGGAGGAATTGGATCTATTGTCAACAAACATGGCGTGTCCCAGGTCACATGGGCTCTACTTATCTTTTGCTTTGTTGAAAAAGAGGCTGTCTGTACATTTTTCAGGCTTGCTTGAGACAACAGGAGGAGGCAGAGTCAAGAGGTCAATATTAGGGCTGCAACTATTTTAAATATTGACTAATCTACAGATTATTTTCTCAGTTATTCAATTAATTTCATCTGCAAATGCCAGTTATAGTTTTCGGCAACCCATGATGATGCACTTAAAGGAAGAGTGTGTGAGATTTAGGGGGATTTAGTGGCATCTAGTGGTGAGGATTGCAGATTGCAACCAGTGGAAACTTCTCCTGGTTAGAATTCCTTCACTGTCAGTTTTGAAATCAGTTTCAAAAATGGGAGTGGCCCAATTTACAGCCAGTGTTTGGTTTGTCCAATCCAGTCTACTGTAGAAACATGGTGGTGCAACATGGCAATCTCTGTAGATGAGGACCTGCTCCTCATGTGGATATATACAACTCATTCTAAGGTAACAAAAACAATAGTCTTATTTTTAAGTGATTAAACACCAAAGAAAACATACCAACATATCCTCCTTAATCCTTCACACTGGACCTGTAATAGCTTGCTGTATGTGACCAATGCTCCAAAACCCCAAGATATTGAAATGACTAATTATAAATGAAAGAGAAAAGCAGTAAATCCTGTCATGTGAGAAAGTTGGACCCAGAGAATGTTTGGCTTTTCTCCCCGAAAAATGACTAAAAAGATTAATTGGTTGTCAAAATAGTTGCGGACGAAACAATGAATCGACCAGCTGTTGCAGTGTCAGTTATTGTGCTTCAAACAAAGTGATTGTTGCATCGTCAAACTGTGTCTGAAACCCACACACACATTTTCATGACATTGGAAGAGGCAGACACACACAACGTCACACATGTCATACATGTCACACACACTGGTTTGTCTCAAGCAGACACTCCTGTATGGAAGCCCTTTGTTACCGATGTGATCAAATGAAGCACCTGTAATTAAAGGTGATTGTAAAGAAAAACTTTTTCAAAATAATGACTCAGCATCTGGGGCGACCGCTAGTTCACCTGGTGGAGCAGGTGCTCATGTACAAAGGCTGTGTCCTTGCCACAGTGGCCCTTTGCTGCATGTCATCCCCACTCTCTCTCCCCCTTTGCACTGTATCTGTCGTATCAAATAAAGGCAAGAAAGCTCCCCAAAGTATGCCTTACAAAAAGACTTAGCATCTCAAAATAATGAAAGGTCTAAAAAATAATGACTTACTGCCGTTTCATATTAATTTGAGATAATAACTCATTATTTCTTTTACAAAAAAGTGTCTCATTTTGAGGTGCAAAGTGATTATTCTGAGAAAGTTTGTCATTATTTGGAGATACTACCTAATTATTTTTGAGAAAAAAAATGTATTATGAGAAAATTTTAATTTTTTTAAGATACAATTTTTTTTGAGAAAATAAATCTTTTTTTTTTAGATATTAGGTCATAATTTTGAGAAGTTTCTCAATATTTTGATAATTTAGTAATTATTTTGACATACTTAAATGCCAGCTCATTAATTTAAGGTATTAGGTCATAATTTTGAGAACGTTTTTCATTAATTTAGAAACATACCTATTATTTTTGAGAAATGTTCAAATTTTTTGAGATACTAACAAATTTTTGAAATATGAAGTCATTCTTTTGAGATATTAAGTCATAATTTTGAGAAAGTTTGTCATTATTTTGAGATATTAACTGATTATTTTGAAAAACTTAGTCATTATTTTGAGACACTAATTCAAAATTTTAGGAATATTCTACATTATTTTAATAAACACTTATTATTTTGAGAACTTTTCAAATTTTTTGAGATACTAACAAATTTTTTGAGATAGTAAGTCAAAATTTTGAAAAACTAAGTCATTCTTTTGAGAAAGTTGAGAAAGAGATATTAACTGATTATTTTTGAAAAACTTAGTCATTTGAGAAACTTACTTACTCATTATTTTGGTAAAGTTTATTTTTTTAGATACTATTTTTTGAGATAGTAAGTCATTATTTTGAAATACTGAGTCATTCTTTTGAGACATTAAGTCATTATTTTGAAAAACTTAGTCATTTTTTGAGACACTAATTCAAAATTTTAGGAATATTCATTATTTTAATAAACATACTTATTATTTTGAGAAATTTTTTGAGATACTAACAATTTTTTTTGAGATAGTAAGTCAAAAATTTGAAAAACTAAGTCATTCTTTTGAGATATTAAGTCATAGTTTTGAGAAAGTTTGTCATTATTTTGAGACACTAAGTCAAAATTTTAAGAATATTTTTCAGAATTTGAGAAACTTGATCATTATTTTTGGAAAATTTCTTTTTTTGAGATACTAACTACATTTTTAGAGATAGTAAGTCATTATTTTGAAATACTAAGTCATTATAGAGAAAATTCCTCATTATTTTGATATAATAACTCATAATTTTGAAATACTAAGTCATTCTTTTGGGAAAGTTTATTTTTTTTTGAGATAGTAAGTCATTATTTTGAAATACTAAGTCACTGTTTTGAGATATTAGGTGATAAATTTGAGAAATGTTCTCATTATTTTAAGATACAGACCCATTAATCTGGAAAACTTATTATTATTATCATTATTTATTATTATTATTTTAAAATAGTAGGTCATTATTTTGAGATATTTACTATTTTGAAATATCAACTCATTTTTTATGATACTAAGTCATAATTTTGAGAACATGTCTCATTATAATGACTTACAGGATCTCTTTTTCATAACACTGACAGAAATGGGCTTCCATACTACTTCTCCTTAAGGTGGCTTTTGTTGGTGGATATTTTCATAAGATGTAGGTAACCTGTACAGACTGCTTTCACTGCTGGCTGTGATTCGATCACAATGTGTTACACCTGCTTTACATTTGGTTTCTTTATCTAGAAAATAAATGTTTAAAGGGGCCATGTAGTCGAATGTTACTGATCAACACAGTCAGTTGAAGATAAATCATCTTGATATAATTGGATGATGTGAAGATAAGTCCCAACCTGCATGACCATACGTTCTGTAAATATACTCCTTCATTGATTTTGGTTTGATTAATTGCGTCAATATACATTAGGATTATTGGTGACATCGATCGGGAGTCAGCAGGGAAATAGCTACTGTACATGAAGAATGATGGTGTCAGAGGGCTGCACACAGAGTTCACAGAGGCTCCTGCAGAGGGTCAGGAGAGATCACATATTGGAAGTCTTCACAGAAAACAATCTGCACAAGTCTTTTCCACTGTTGAATATGTGACAGAATCAGCTGAGCTTCACGGATTAAAGTCAGTGACACTGTTAACATTTGTGCATAGCTGGGCCTGTTTGCTGGGTGGTGGAAATCACGCTACTTTGCGGCTGAATGAGAGAGCAGGTGGAGCAGAAATCCCCCCCTGAGCAGTAGCCGGGCCGACGGGCACATATACAGAGGGGGAAGGTAGCTTATAGGGAAAGCGTGGGAGGACAGAAAGTGAGGGAAAGTGGAGAAAAATAAGTGGAAAGAGGGAGTTAAACAGGCGGAAGGATGCAGTGTGAGACACACAAAAGGACGAGAGATGAGGGAGTGGAAGGAGATAATGACGCAAAGAGCAAGGGAGAGATAAATTGCTGAAACTAAGAACAAAGGAGGATTAAAGAAAAAAAAATCCTGGATGTTCTCATTATTATCAAGAGCAAGTGGTGTTCTACTTATTCTAGGAATTATATGGTATAATGTCCCCACTTTCCACTCAATTTTTCACTTGAGGTGCACGAGGACGTTCAGCAGGCTGTGCTGTTTGCAATGCTGGGGAGAGACGGGGAGGATGTCTGACAGAGGAGGGAACCAAAGTGCTTCAAATGACAAAGAGTTATCAAAGAGGCTGCCGTACTTGAAATGCTGAGGAAGACGATTCGGAGGAGATGCAAGCTGTTGCTGCATTATGGCCTACTAAGGATACTGTTGGAGGGGGAAATGAAACTGTGAATCTTCTGTGATGCTCCGGTTGAATATCTGTAGCTCCAGAAAGCTTTGATTCTCAGAGGCTTGCATCAAAAACATGATTAGTGCTGATGTTTTAACGTATTTGTTGGCTTTACAAAAGGTTTTGCATGATTTTCAAGTTGCTGGAAATGCAGTTTGACTTTGTCCTCCCTCTGCTGACATATGTGTCGGTGCAGAAATCCTGCATCCTTTTAGCGAGCAGCTGTTACCGAAGGCTGCAGGCTGCCACATCGCTGTTGACTTACTCACAAGCGGCAGTTTGTTCAGGGCCCATTCCCAGAGAGACAGGTGTTGATTTTGGGGAGTGCAGGTGCAGATGTTGGCTGTTTGGAGTGGGAGCTGTCACATCTGTGCCTCTGTAGATACAACAAGTGCCTTTTATTTCAGGTTTGGATAATCAATCGAAACACTGATCACAATATTGACTTGTGAAACGTCCAAATCCCAGTGTGCAGAAATTATTTTTAGCCTTTTTTTTCCCACAGCAGAGGTGGTGTTGCTGCAGGCTTCCTCTAAACACAAGATGCCTGAGTACAGCCGCTGTAATGATGCAGATGGAAGTGCTTCCTGCTTCTTTGAACATGGGTTGAAGTGAGGTTGTTCTCCGGTTTAGAGCTCCCGACACTCGGCGGTATGAGGATTCTTGGGCCCCCTGGGGGGTTCTGCCCTTGTTGCAAACATTTACTGTTAAACTGAGCAGAGAGAGGTGTTCCTGCTAAATGGAAAAGGGTTGTTTGCTCCTCAAATAGACATTGCATCAGCGGCAATGACTTCACACAGAAAATGAAAAGCCCTCCCTGCTCACGGTAGGCACTCTAAATGTAAATGTGTTCATTTAGGTTGAACCACATGCAGTTATATAACTTCTCTTGTGTGTTTCTAGCACAGGAGTCTGCGGCCAAACAACAGTTTAGCACCATAATGAGACAAATTGCTTACTTCACAGATAAAGCAACAGTAAATGTGATAAATGCATGTTCTACAGAGTTATGATTACATAATCAGTCATGTCTGCATAATCGTAGCTGCATGTAATGCAGTTATTTCTGCATAATTTAAATGTTCATATGTTGTGGTGTTGCATCATACTTCCACCTCATATCATGTACAACAGTAAATATGTTTTCCCCCATGAATCCTTAGTTGTTAACATGCGAGGCAACATGATAGGAGCTCTTGTTTTTTCCTTAGCAGATACGAATGGAAATATTTGAATGTTTTTTAAATTGTAAAATCACATAAAAAACTCCAGATATATAGAACTGCATCATCATATTTGTACTAGTTAGTTGTAATCAATATATCTACAGATTATTTCATAACTACCGTAAAACTTCAATTAAATGCCCAGTCTCTTTTACTCTTACTTACTATTTTGTCTCAAATAGAGGCCTGTCTCAAATAGAGGCCTGTCTCAGATAGAGGTTTGTCTCAAATAAACGCCTGTCTCAAACACCTGTCTCAAATAGAGGCCTGTCTCAAATAGAGGCCTGTCACAAATAGAGGCCAGTCTCAAATAGAGGTTTGTCTCAAATAGAGGCCTGTCTCAAATAAAAGCCTATCTCAAATAGAGGCCTGTCTCAAATAGAGGCCTGTCTCAAATAGAGGTTTGTCTCAAATAGAGGCCTGTCTCAAATAGAGGTTTGTCTTAAATAAAAGCCTGTCTCAATTAGAGGCCTGTCTCAAATAGAGGTTTGTCTCAAATAAAGGCCTGTCTCAAATAGAGGCCAGTCTCAAATAGAGGTTTGTCTCAAATAGAGGCCAGTCTCAAATAGAGGTTTGTCTCAAATAAAGGCCTGTCTCAGATAGAGGTTTGTCTTAAATAAAAGCCTGTCTCAAATAGAGGCCTGTCTCAAATAGAGGTTTGTCTCAAATATAGGACTGTCTCAAATAGAGGCCTGTCTCAAATAAACGCCTGTCTCAAATAAACGCCTGTCTCAAATAGAGGTCTGTCTCAAATAAAGGCCTGTCTCAAATAGATGACTGTCTCAAATAGAGGCCTGTCTCAAATAAACGGCTGTCTCAAATAAAGGCCTGTCTCAGATAAAGGCCTGTCTCAGATAGAGGCCTGTCTCAAATAGAGGCCTGTCTTTAATAAAGGCCTGTCTCAGATAGAGGCCTGTCTCAAATAGAGGCCTGTCTTTAATAAAGGCCTGCTTGAGCTAACATTAATTAGCCTTTTAGATTGTGCATATAAATATTATTGTTTAAACTTTTGTCAGTATGGAGATGCTACATATCATTAGCTCGCTTAAATTTATTTTACGGTCACAAAGTCAGAATATGTGTCCATTCCTCGATTACCTGGTGAGTTATAGATATTAACTGTCCACCAATCAAAAGAATCAAAAGCGTTTTTTTTTAAATGAATCCCAGTCATGAATATTGTTTTCACAGTATAAAGTAATGTTGTGTCAGAGCGCCGGGAGCTGTTATCCTCTGGTGGCATAAAACAAGTGTCATAACATAACACATAATGAAATTGTTATTTGAAACCTAATTTGTATACAAGTAATATTCATACTGGTTCAGATAAACAATTTGATAGTATTTTCTGATCTTTGCTGAGCAACAGTTTTGTGTCAACGGAATTAAAAGGTCTGTCTCTAATACAAGCCTGTTGAGTTCAGTGATTTAAGCAAATACTAATTGAAGTTTTATGTAAGTGAGAACTGAATTCTAAATATATTAAAATAAGGTTAGGTATTCTCAGTGGCGTAAATAGAGACAGTGCAGGCAGTGTGGTTGCACTGGGGGCCCCTGGGACGAGGGGACCCATAGAGAGAGCAGGCCCTCCAACAGCGTGTTGGCCAGAGAACAAGCTCTTATAACTCATTCAGAGTGCCACCTCAGAAATACAAAAATGCATCCAAAAGAAGAACCCATGTTAAATTTAAAAAAAAAGTCAGGCTAACTGCTGTATATGCCCTCGAAAATGCAAACCCATCTCCGTCATGTTTTCTGAAAGAGTCAGTAGCAATCTATTCTACAATAACATTAAACATTTACTTCACATATACTATAAAACAACAAATAAACTATAAAATATATATATATAATTGAATAAATACTTCATTATTTTATTTGGTTTTTGTGTCACATTTGCTCTGATGTTTGCTGGGTAATGTGTATGTTGATGTTGGACAATGTCAAGTCATAGCTAGTTCAGATGCCAGATCTTGCAGGGGGCCCATCATAATAACGTGCACTGGGGCCCGCCCCAGCTGTCATACGCCACTGTATCGCACATGTCAAAAATGCGATTGTTGATGTCTGTCACAATCATTTTTTAACATGTGGAAATTCAGTTGTAGATATGTGTAATTGTTGCTTATAAAAAAGGAATTACTGATATTTATAATTAAATCAAAGATGTCTGTTAATCTTTTTTAACTAGTCACAATGTAATTTCTACATGTTCAAATATATTTTTAATATGAAAAATTTATTTCACAGATATCTTAAATTAACCTTTTAACTGGCCAAAAAGATATTCTGACATTTTGAAATGTCATTTCCGCCACTGAAAACTAAATCACTACTTGTCAGCCGTACTGATTAAATGTTAAAAGGTGTCGCCATACACTGTTTCACTGTGTGACACGTTCCTTCAATAGCATGAACACACTCGCTGTAGTTTATTTTGACTCAAACATAAACCGTCCTGCGGCTCCAAATACTCACTAGAGCATCAAATATGTATTAATCCATCAGTGAAAACAGTCCCTAATAAATGCACTGTTTGTTTGATTAAAACGACAGCGAGCAGCTGTTTGATGGAACTATATATATTTGTGAAATCCTTCCTACTATTGCTGCAGGAATGTGAGCTCCATGCCTGAAACAATTGGTGAGAGTCCAGCTATACACACACAGTGAGAGGGCTAACTGCTGGTTGTACACGGTGAATGTTACCTAACGGTAATTAATGACAGAGTCGAGCAGTTTCCCTGCATGTGTGAGTTTGTTGAGACCGTTTAACAGCTGCTGCTGTGCTAGCTTCTGCTAACTGGGCAGAAATTGAACTGACCGTTCACCGCAAGGAGAGTGGCTCCAGAGACGGTCCTCCATATTTAGGACATGTGCATTTGTCCCCCCTCCCAATGAAAAAATGAAAGTAGGGAGGGACTTTTATATTTTTGACAAAATTAAAGATATTTTCACCATAAACAGATGCAGAAAAGGCACAAACTGCTGCTTAAATATTCACTTGAATGCAGGAATTTAAGTGTTTGATGCTCAAAATTTTCTGTCAGATCAATCCCCCAACCCCTCTTCTAATACGCGTACCCCCCAGTGTTGAAACAAAACCTACGCCCATGCCTTCAGTGCTGTGTCTAACCTGTGATTATGATATGATATAGCAGGCAATCCTTCAGTGAGGCCCGGGACACATTAGCGTACACACTGCTGAAAGAATGTGGCTTCATGTGGCCCAGTCCACCTCTGAATGTGGTCTGAGCGAATCAGATCTCAAACCATATTAAGGATGCAGAGTGCATTCACATCTGTACTCAGAGCTGTCCACTTGTGATCCAATCACCCAGGAAACATTTTAATACCAGGGGCCAGGTGCATAAAACTCAGTGTAGATTTTTCAACTAAAGCTGGCAGGTCTTTGCATATGCATTACCTTCCTCAGATTTATAAAACCACGAGGGCACTAGCCTCATTTCCACTCCCACAGTGAGCCATAAAAAGATGTAAAACACGCTTAAATATCCGTCTGCGTATCAATACCTGTGCCCCCCCACAGAGAAATACAGGAAAGCAAGTGCAAGGTCACCGATTGTGTCGCATCAGTGAGGTTCTCCAACAGTGCCGGAGCAGCTGTCATTACTGTAGCATCAGTACCTCTAATTCATCACGTTTCCTGCAAACCATCATCAAGATACAATCTGAATTATCGTTATTATTAAACATCAGAGGGAGGATCAATGATTCACTCACAGCGCTCATGTTGAAACTGATTTTACATGATACAATCACATAGCAGGGAGATAAATGTAAGAAAGGTCATGAGTAATTTATAATTAACTGCATCTTTGATTGAGAATTTACAAAAAGATGTGCAGCCTGCAAGAATAATCCCACAGTCAGTGACATCAGTAAGCAACCTTTAAACAATGTAACCTGTCTCTCACCCTGTATTTAATCTTGTCCTCATTAAATTACCTGTTGCTGTCTCAGCTAACACCGTGTGTATCCCTGGTCTGAAGAATGCCTGAGGTGTGCACATTCTCACCACACATTGTTATCCATATATACCAGTTTGTGTGTGAAAAGGCGTACGCATGTTGTTTGTGCGCACACACTCATTATGCATCTGGCCCCTTGTTGGTTTTGTTTTTTCATGCAAGTCGTTGTCAGTAACAAAATAGAAAATCTCACCAGCGTTGGACTTTTGCCGAATCAGTGTAATTCTGAAAATGCCACCGTGGAGCAATGAGATGTGACACTCTCCTGCTAAGTGAGAAAATCTGACACACAGCGTCTGAGAGATCGTGATTGGCTTAAAAAAACACCAAAATGAACATTGCAGCACCCACTCTCAGGCCAATGGTTGTAATTTTGAAAAAAAAAAAAGACTGTATTATTCTGCAGAGTTTGTCAAAAATATGAACAGACGGACAAACAAAGTAACTGACGGTTAAAACGATTAAAAATCAACTTGCTGTGTAAATTCAGAGTAGCTTAGGAGAGCTGGAGAAATGAAATCTAGTTCACGAGGAGGAAAGAAAAAACATGACATTAGTTAAAACACCCTGATCCCCTGAGTGATATCTGGGCCAAACAGAAGTTGCAGTTGATACAAGATGAATCTTTAATGATCACAGCGTGAAATCATCAAAAATTGCAGAAAGCAGCAGGAAAAAGAAGTATAAGCACACAAACAAACAAAAAGTATGAATAAGCAAAGGGTTCTTTCGCTGATCTCGTTCTGTACACTCAGTCTTATTATTAAAAGTCTGATTTTATGTTGCTATAATGCTGTTTGCTTGTTTTTTTATCTGCAGTTCCCGATGATCAACGAGTTCGGGGAGGACACCAACTCCTACTGCTCCTTTGAGAGCAAGGAGACGGCGCTGCTGCAATCAGAAAATGGCAACCTGCAGCAGAGAGTCAACGTCCTGACCCACGAGGTGAGAGGAGAGATGAGGACACGAGGGAGACAGACAGGCGGAGGGAGGCAGGAGGAGATACACGAGGAGCAATACGAGGAAAATCCGTTTTACTATATATTCATTTGAATTAAGTGGGCAGAATAAAAACCTTATCACACCGAAGGTTTCTCTCGGCACTTGAGTTCTGCAGAAATCCCTCCCTGCATGTAAATTAATTGAATTAAAAGAAAAATCGAGGCCAGCCCTGGTGGATGCACGCTGAAATCTGTCCAGAACTAATTAAGCACTAAAGCTGCTGTCCAAGCAAAAAATGACTGAGATCAGGGTGTTTTTAAGAAAGCGTCCAAGGAGCACTGTGACATGGGATTTTCACGCTGGCGTTCTATTTTTGAGACGCGCTATAATTGGGAACAAACCTGGCCAAGATTTCTGCTGAATGCGTACGCCTTAAAGAGCTGATAACACATCTTGAAAATAACTGGTGTTATTTAAACATACACAGCGTGAGTTAAAATATAAAAGGAGATGCGTGCACGCTACACACAGACAGAATATCACAAGAACTAAGAATCAGTTTTACTACTTTTCTACTTCTCCCTTCCAAAAATGGGCTGGAGTGAGCGAGGAGAGTGGCAGCACCCAAAATGTGCTTGGATTACTCATTCCCCTTTGCTTGCAACTCTACTATTTCTCTATGACTGTGTGAACGAGAGCGTGGGGTAATAGAAATGAGAAACGACTGACACAGGAAGGCAGTGGTAAAACTGGTAGCGGTTAAAAAAAAAAAACAGAGCTCGAGAGCAAGAAAAGAGGAAGGAAATGGTTTATGGGAGCAGCAGAAGCGATTAGTGCGGGACACACAAGGTCACATGGCTCTGACACCGGGCGTTCAGAGTGATGAAATGTGCCACGGCTCGCTGAGCATGCTCTGTTGGGACAGGACCCCCCCCCCCCCCCCCCCCTCACCACCACCACCANCGGGCGTTCAGAGTGATGAAATGTCCCACGGCTCCCTGAGCATGCCCTGTTGGGACAGGACCCCCCCCCCCCCCCCCCCCCTCACCACCACCACCACCACACACCCACACACACACACACACAATCCTCTCTCTTTCGGTGAAGTGGTGACTTGCAGTTATCGAGGAGAGGTAAAGAAAGGTGACATATTTTCTGTCACAGGAGGCATTGGAGGAATTTAAAAGATCACAAGGCAGAAAAATGTCACCGGTGTTTATATGATAAAATACAGATAACATAGCAACTGAACAGCTTCTCCTTGTTTCCTGCAGACACAATATCAACTGACATAAGGACCTCAAAGTGGGTTCTGCTTCATCATTAGATCTTGAGGCCTTGTTTTGCAAAGTGTCTGTTTCAAAATCTATTTTTAAGACTATGCAGGATTGTCCTGAAAAACAATGTATAGACTCAAAAAGTAATCCCTCCTAATCATCACTTATGACCCCACTAGAAGTGTGTGGCAGTGTGTTTATCTGCCTGTATGTTCTACTTATATTGCTTTGGTTGGGACGTTTCTTGTCTGCACCTTTGGGCAGTTGGTGTGTAGCCTGTGCAGCCAATAACAGCACCAAGGTGAGGTCAGGACTTTAAAATAAAGTAGTAGCTGCGTGCAGTCTGGTTTAGAAGAGAGCAGAAATAAGTTTCAATTTTAGTTCAGTTTTTAATACTAAAGTTTTAGTGAAAATACACGTGTTTGGGAAGTGCTGAGCATGCAACCCAGTCTCACTCCAAAGTTATCGAAAACCGGCACTTGGTCAGTGACTACAGCGTCAGACACCGATGAAAAAAGACGTCCTTTCATGTCGGCATGGTACGTGGCCAGTCACTGTTATTTTTTATCTGCACCCGGTGGCATCAGGGGGAAGCGCGGCAGGACAATGATGAAAGTTAAAGGGGCGAAAAGTCTGAGTAGGGTGGGGGAGTGGTGCTGGATGGGTCCAACAACCACCAGCTTTCACCCAGGAGACCAGTGTTTGCTACCTGAATATAAAGCCAAGCCCAGTTCTTTTTCCAAAACCAACCACAAGATTTTGTTGCCTAAATCTAACAACGTGCATGTGTTAGCCAGTGACTTCCGTCCTTTAACGAGGGGTCCAGAAAACACTGACTTTCACTCGGGAGAGCAGTGTTTGCATTAGTTTGCATTATTACACAGCCGCAGTCCCCCCTTGATGGCGCCACTGGCCGCGCACATGTGAGTTGTCGATGGTGACAATGTGTGTGTCAGCTTCGTCGAGTGTACCAAGTGCAGCACAATGCTGGTATATGACAGCAAAAAGACAGGGACCTCGACACTTAAGAGGCACATGACGAAGGCTTGCCATGGAAAGAAAGATGAGAGTCAGCCTTCAATGTCCATGTTCGTATCCTTAAAAAAATGTCGGGTTTAAGACGGACTCAGGCTCATAATTACAGTTAAAGGGACGGGCCGGGCTCGGACAGAACATGCACAGGCTCAGGTGGGGTCGAACTGGATTTTTTGGGCCCGATCTAAGCTCTAGTTTGCATCCTGTGAGATTCTAAAACCAAGCCCTGTTCTTTTTTTCTACACCTACCCACGTGCATTAGTTGTTCAAGGAAAAAAAAAGTCAATTGGCAGTGCTGTACCAACGTAGTGCTTTTATTTTGAAAGAGACTGTATGCAAATTGTACATTTTGACACATTTCCTATCAAAACAGAAGCGTATTTTGAAAACAGACAATGCATGTAACAGGCAAAAGTTGACACGGCATCCCAGAACATCAACAACCAATGACCCAGGGTGCCTTGAACGTGATATGTCGACATAGAAAGTCCATGACCAAACATCGATACGTGATGAGTGAGAATGGATAAATGAGACTTGGATTATACTGAACAAATTATGCGAGAGTTTGTAGATGTTTTGATATAGTTTTGCTGTTGTTGAGTGCGGACCCCATTTACTTCAATTCAGGAGGAATGTTTGCCTTTTTTGGATTCCCCATTCACTGTGGACGCATGTGAGAAATATCAAAGTTGTCTTCACAAATTCAATGTAACACAGGGTGAGTAACTGATGTACTAATAGTCATTTTGCAGATGAAGTCTCCCTTTAATGGCCCTATAGCAGATTAATCCAACCATGATGATAACACAGAGTACAGACACATCCAATATTAGTGTATGGATACATTCAATTGTTGATCTTTTGAGTTAAAATTTGTGTGTTCTGAATACTTTAAAGACTACAGACAGTGTTGTAATAACTGATAGAGATGGTGGTGATATAATGATGACAATAACACTGGTTGTTAAATAGCAGAATTAAGATAACTTCTTTTAACCTGAGGGAAACTGCTGTGCAGCAGATGCAACACAAAGTAGGAATGAGTGCAAAAATAAACATCTAAAATAACAATAAAACTCTCATGCTTAAAATCGTGCAGCTTTAGCCGCCCTCCCCGTCTTCCCCCTCTGATGTATGTCAACAGAAGCAACATTTAAACCAGCACCTTGAATTCATTGCCTTCCAGAGGACGTGGAAAGCCCGTGTTCGACACTGCAATCACATCAACTGCTTTATACCAACTAATTAAGCTAAAAATACTCGCCAAAAAATAGCACAAAACCAGACATCTTTGAACCTAAGGAGTCATTTAAAACAACAAACCCATCCTGCACACAGGCTCCAGGCTGCAGTGGAAATGTAAAAAGGTGATAATGAGAACGTCTTTAGGTATTTTTTCAAATCTCGTCTGTGTGTATCTCCTCAGTCACGACGCTGTTGACAAGCCGTCCTCACCTCACCGCCAAGCATATGTTACCATAGACACACTGAATAGGCGTCACCGCTCCGGCACACAGCAGTGATACACCTCTTTGTCCTCGCTGGCTCTCTGTTTATCTCACTGCCTTGCTTCTGCTGCTCCCACTCGCAGTACTCCATGGCATCTAGAGTGACCATATTCTTCAGAGGAAAAAAAAAAAATCTCGCTTCCTCGCCTGCTTTGAGAATCTCTCCATTTCACTCAGTTTGGTGGATGTCACTGCCCGCAGATCTGTCAAAAAGTGTGTGATTACAGCTCTTATTATGCCACAGTGTGCGGAGGACACATCAGCAAGACATCAAAAAATTCATCATTTTAAATAGTGTCGAAGATGGATGTTGAAATCATGATTTATCCGTGTGTCAGGATTTCTATGTCCTAAATTTGCTTGGTTACACAACAATTTCTTAAGAGACACGTTTGCCGACTCACAATGGAAGTGTTTGGTGCCCCCCCCCCCCCCCCCTCTCTTCGGGAGGAAGTTGGAAACTGACAGAGAAGGGGGAAAAAAGTAAATGTATGTCAACCCTTTTCTTTTTGTTCTTCGGTCTCAGCTTCTCTGTCTCTGTACCTCGCTTTCAGCTCCAGAAGAGGAAGGAGAGAGAGGAGCAGCTGGAGGATGTGATCCAGGCCTACGAGAAGATTCACATGGAGAAGAGCAACCTCCAGAGGGATCTCGACAAGATGGTCAGAGACATTACTCAGTTCACTGCACTGTGCATTCCTTATTTTACAGCAGCTTCACGCAGGAGCCATATGGCTCATTAATAAATTCTTACAGTTTCACATTCTGCTGAATAGAAAATGTACAACTCGGCATGGCTGACATCATAAAGTGACAATGAACAGAAGAGACAAGTACACTTAAGTCACCAAATACACTAAAAGGCCAAAAGTATGTGGACACCCATGGGTGGATTAACAGGCACAGGCCCAGGGGCTCAAAGTGTCAGATGGCTCCCTGAAAATATTGCTCAAATTAACACGTACCGACCAAGAGGAGACTTAAAAATTACCACAGACACAAAATAAACAACGAAGAGATAAAGAGGAACAACAGTGAGACACAAAATAACTGAAAAAATATGCAAAACAACCACAAACAGATATGAAATGACTAGAAAGAGAGACAAGAACAACCACAAGGAGACACAATATGACTACAAAGTGAGACCAAATTACCTAGAATTTTGGGTAAGAGACCCAAATGACTCGAAAAAAATGAAAAAACAACCACAGGGAAACATAAAACAACTACAAAGACACAAAATGTCCAAAGACCACACGAAATTACCTCAAATAGACAAAAAATTACCTCAAGGAGACACAAAATGACTACAAACAGACAAAACAACCAAAAGGAGACAAAAAAAATAACTACAAAACGACATAAAATTATCCCAAAGAAACACAAAATTACCTCTTGAGACACAAAATGAACCTCAAGGAGACACAAACGACTACAAAGAGAAACAAAACAACCACAGGGAAACACAAAACTACCACAAGGAGACACCAAAATGACAACAAGGGGACACAAAATGATGACAAGGAGATAGAAAATGACCAAAAGACAACACAAAATTGCCTAAAAGAGACACAAAAATACCTCACACAGACCCAAACGACTACAGAGAGACACAAACAACCAGAAACAGACACAAAATGACCAAAAATTACCTCAAAGACAAGCAAACAACTACAAAAAACAACCACAATGAGATACAAAATGACTTTAAAAAGACGCAAAACCAGAAAAAGATGTGTTAGGACAACAGACCCAAAACCACCACAAAGTCTTTGTGTCTTGCTCCTGTGTTGAAGAGATGGTGAGGCCCTTTCCATATCTGTGCCCAGGGGCCCACTGGCTCATGATCCGCCCATGTGGACACCTCCGTCCATACAGAACGTTCGTGAACTTTTGGTCTGCAGCTGTTTTTAAGGTCAAAACATCCAGCACCTCTGGGATGAACCTGAATGCAGATTTCTAACAGAAAACCTGCATCACAAACTGAAGATGTGGCGTTTTTTAAGAGCAGGGAGAGTCTAATTAATGTCCTGTCTACACGTATACAGATATTTTTTAAAAGTGAATATTTTCCCCTCCACGAAAAATAAAATTCTGTCTGCACGACCTTCGTTTTACAAAATATCTCCGCCCACACAAGACCAACTCCAAACCCCACGAAGTAGCTCATGGTATGGACATGCCAAAGTTTGTCTTCCACTCCTCATCTATACCAACCCCACTCTGGAAAATGTCTCACCATCTGCTGGTTTGACCGGGCCGGATGATTCAAGACCGCCGTTTCTCGGGGACCTTTAACTGCTACTGAGGAGGCGGACCACATAACACGAGGCACAGCAGATGCCTCCGTCCGTCCATGAAGTGATGCAGCAACACTAAGGTTAAGTGCAAAGTAGTCATTAGACTAAGCAGCACTAACACAACGTAAACAACCAGTCGCCTGGCGTTGCTGTTACTGTTTCTGGCTCATAGTCATTACACAAAGCGACAATGAGAAGATGACATCATCGCTTTTCAAACACTCCACTTTACATGTCCTCATGGATACAAAGTGACCAGAGTTTTGAACAATCTGTAGTATACAAGGCATTTTAAAGAATCTCAGTTTTAGTGACCTACATGTAGACAGGGCCTGAAGATGCAGTCCAGTTGCACCATGGGAAATGCAGTATCCATTGTTTTTGAAGCTTCATCCATAGTAAAAGTTGGGATGTTTCTGCAGCTGCTGCTTCGATTTCGGCCATTCTTTTAAAAATCTGTCTGTTGCATGTCTCGCATCTTTATCCTCCTGAGACCTGGACTTTTGTTTGGTATGCATTTTTTATTCTCCTGGCGATTTGGGATCAGTACGACGCGATAAGCATAAAAAACTAAGCGTTGTCAACAATAACTAAGGCCCAATGTCCTCAAACAAGATGATAATAAAGTCCCAATGTCTTAGCTTGTTACTGTTGGTCAAATTTGTTGCCATATCAAACTACAAACATTGTTAATCATAAATTAACAAGTTTCAACCATAAAATGTGATCAGGTGTTGGACCATGTCAACTTTTGTGTTGGGATCGGCTGCAGACTGACTTGGCAGAGATGGCTGCCATCTTGTTCTGACCTGGATTAGTGCATTGTGCAAATTATCCTTCTGCATGTTCACCAGTGGAAACCTTGTTAGGACTATTACTTCCTTTAGACAGTCAAGTTTGATCGTCTTCTCGCAATTCACCAGAGCCATTAGATGGGACAAAAAAGTCCACGAAAACAAGTCTTAGTTAAACAGAATGAAGAATTAGGTCAAGTAAAGCCAAACTGTGATGTCTTCATGGCAGTGCAATAGGAAATGGCTGGACTAACCCTTTAAAGGATGGCCCGTCTACCTAGTCATAGCGTTTTCATACAAAGTACAACCTTTTTCTGACTATGCGACTATATTTCTGTTGCATACTTTGACAAGAACACCAGCCCTCTCCACGTTACCTCCCTTTAAATATTTCTATTTCAGTCTGAGCATCACGACCCAATGTAAATGGTAATTAAAGGAAACAGTAATGTAAAGGACTGTCCTCTCTCCTGACATTACTTTTACATTTGTCACTCTGATCGTATACGACCAAGAGAAACAGACACTTCATTGGATCTCTGTGACTGAGCACTTCAGAGTACACTGCTCATTTCAAAGTAATTGCCCTCTGAGCAAACTTTTTTCATTACTTCCTATACTGAGTCACCAGTCCTTCAGAGAGAAGAGTCCTTTTAGAGTCAATCAGTTGTATTTATTCCAAGATACTGCAAGTTTATTTAATTTCAAACATACTAAGCTTAGTTTTTAGCTTCATCCTCTCATTGTCTTTTGTTAATACATGTGCAACTGTGAGAATTTTCTTTTTTGGAACACATTTCTGTAACTGGTAACAAATCAAAGTCGATCCAGACCAGGTAGACGCATCCAAGTGAACAGATTGGCTGGCTGTTCTTTCCCAGATCCCCTCTGTGATAATAAACCCTCTCATATGAGAGTGAAGTCCATTGAGCAGCTCATGCCGAGCAGCCTCAGCAGTTTTATGTGGGCAGAGCGATTACGAGATGAGGTGCGCCAAAGATGTTGGATGTGCCACCTGCCGAGGAGTGACACAGTGTCAATGTCACCTGAAATCTGTGACGGCGACGGTTAATGCGGCTCCAACTACCTACTGAGCTTCATTGACCTTTAACCTTCCAACAGTGCACCCACTCACTAATCTACATACTGTATATATGATGGTGTTTGTGTGGACTTTGCACAATGACAAGGAAAGACACAAAAGTGAAATGAATTTTCTTTTTCTAGGAAGGTTAAAAACATGTAAACCATTTTGTGTGTGTGTGTGTTGTGTTTGTACAAATACTACATCACAAACATTCCCATGAGACACCAGGATAGTTTAATATCTCTCTGACAATCTGTTCTGTAGCATGTTTAATACCTCTGATGTTTTTTAGATGAAGGCAGCGATGGGCTGAGTTTTTCCCGCTTTTTTACGGGTACATAGATCAAACTAATTCAGACATATTAATGAAATTAAATACCAATCCCTGGTTGCAAATATCAGTACTATAATATCAGTGCCAGGATATGAATGTAGGTTAGAGATACTCATATTAAGCTTCGGACATGTTCACAAACCGGCTTTTAGCCAGTTACAAAGAACAAAAGTGGCCTAGTTGTGTGTAGCAGGCCACAAGAACATATTGTATATATTTGTTATTTTTATTGAGCACATTTTTAACCAGGTAAGTCCCGTTGAGATCAACAATCTTTTTTTCAAGGATGACCTGACCAAGACAGCAGCATAAAAAAGCTACAGACAAACAACAATTACCACATACCAACCGATTCATCACCCTTGCATTTATGACAGTTTTAAAATCAGTCAGAGACCAATTCTCTTTTTTGATTTTTTTTGAAGGCTCTTCTAACTGAGAGGAGCAAAGCACATAAAAGATTTCTTTCCCAGCTCTGTCTGTGCATTAGAAACAGACAACAAGAGTAGACCTTGAGATCTCAAACAGTCAAATCTCTGTTCAATCAAAGTGCAAATGTATAATGGGAGTTTACCCAATGAAGCTTTATAAATGAACAAATACCAATGACCGAGCCTACGAAAGGTCACAGATAGCCAAGCAGCCCTGGAGTAAAGCGTACAGTGAAGAGTGTGGGCTTTTCAATAGCAGATGCATTCATGCAAAACAGATCACCATAATCTAGAACTAGTAAAAATGTGGCAGTAGAGTCTTGACTTGTTTCTGAAATAAAACCCTGACTTAGGCCTCAGCTTTTTAAGAAGATTACCAACCTGACGTTTAAAAGAAAGAGTCATCAAACCAAATACCAAGTTACTTATAACAAGGGACAACTTCTAACTTCTTTACTTAACATAATAGTGTTCACAAAGTGTTAACATGCTTTTTCCTTGCATTTGAGAAATGCATTACTTTAGTTTTAGAAGCATTTAAAACCAGCTTTCATTGTAAACGCTGAATCTGGATAATATTAAAGACAGCCTATAATTTGGCCACAGTCTCAGTAATGAGGGAACTGACACAATAAATCACTGTATCATCAGCATAATAATGAAGGTTGGCACCATCCACATTTTGACCTAAATTATTTATATGGGAAATAACAGCTGACCTAGGACGGAACCCTGAGGCACACCATTACAAGTGTTTAGCCAGTTAGAGATGAGCTCTTCAAATTAGATTGGACACACTGAGATCTTTCTAAGAGGTAATTTACAAACCATTCCATTGCCTGGTCAGATATACCAAATGTATAACCGCTGTAAATATTTTAATCCTGTATACTTGTAATGGAATTGATGAATTAAAACAAAATAAATGTGTATGATTTCAGACCAGCCTGGTGGAGAAGCATGTGGAGCGTATCCTAGGCCTGGAGTCAGCTCTGAGGCAGAGGGACAACTCCCTGCAGAAACTCAACATGCAGCTGCACAGCAAAGACATGCAGTACCTGCAGCTGCACGCCGGCCCCGATGCGCACAGTAAGTGACTGACAGCTCTTAGTAAGGATGTTGATCTAATGCGCCGGTATACTGGTTTTACTCAATTTCTATTACCATCATTATCATGTTTATCGCCAATGTTATTGTTACAGTAAATGTTAAAAGTCTTTACTTATATGACCAGATGTAAATTATTTGTGACTGAATAATAATTTGACTTGCAAATAAAGGTCAAGCCAAGCCTATCGATCTCAATGCCCTGTCGATCTCACTCAGACGAGATGAGGAACTGATTTGACTTTATTGATTTAACTTGTCCTCAGGAGGGAGCCTGCAAAATGTTCCAAAACACAGTCCACAAGATCAAAACCTGCCAAAAACAATTTGAAAGTTTAAGTTTATTTGCACATTTAGATAATAGAAGAACAGAGATAAAGTAAGATAAAAACAGTTTTTATCCAACCATTTAAATTACAAATTCAACTGAGCAGAAAACAGCCAAATCTAAGAGAAAGAGTCCATGCGTTTACAATCCAGTCATCAGAAAAAATGTCGCAGTTGTACATGTATTTATGAATTTATACAAAATGTAAAACACAGATTTCAACTCTAATTTTCAACTTCAATACCCATTTTGTACAATAAGTAAATACATTTCTGTATCAATCAGCCTAGACACAGTTAACTCAGCTAAACATTGCTGATCTTTTCCCTGTATCTTCAATCAAACCCAACAATCTGGCTGAAAAGCATTCGAACAGAGGTCGGGTTAATCCTCGGCCTGTTGGAGAGAACCAGATTGGACATTTTGTTCCAAATCGGCAGCCACAGTTGCAGAAAGAGAGAGACCTCCAAATCAATGCCGGCTCTTATGATTGAAACTCAAACCATGCGAAGGGCCTGGTGCTGTAAATTTTTAGGATTTCTCCATATTATTCAGCCTGTTGCGTCCATCTGTACCACCACGTAATCTCTGTTGTGATTAGTCTGCATCACCAAATGCTGGGAAAGCTGTGAGATAATTTGACTTGTTACGATGCAAATTAATTCCTGATTCAGAAATGTGTAAAAGTTTGAAAGATGCTTCGAACAAGGCAGGTCACTCACACAGCTTTCACTGCATTTGTGATTTTGGATTGTAAAGCCAAACTGCTGTAGAGGAGATAGTGTTAAACTTTAGATGCTAAACTCTGCCCTCTTTAATGACGTGGGTGGCTGATGGAAACCTGGAAGAAATGTGTCACCAGCACCTCAACAGATGCCTCTACTGATAGTATACCTTGATGAAGAGGAGGTGTAATTTTGCATAGGCATCAAACTCTCACATTTAATGGAAAAAGAGTTTTTCTGGTCATTTATTTGTGTGTGAGGAGTCAGAGTTTGCATGTAGTACAGTTGATCGATGTGAGAAAATATCCGCGTACAGTATGTGTGCACCTGCACATACGAGTGCCCGGGTGAGGAGGCAGGAGGAGCTGGGATATAAAAGATGATGCGCTGTTACAGTGTCTTCTGGCTCAAGGACTGAGTCTGTGTGAGCGGAGCTGAATCACTAATATGCCCACGCAGATCACATCAGGTACAAACTGAAAGATGCTGCCCTTGGAAGAAGTCAGCTCTTCTGCTCTTTCACACTCATCTATTGTACAACAACCGTGGACACGAGAACGCTCCATTAGTCAGCATGAGGGCGATGAAAATTAAGTGTTTTGACTCTTGTATTTTCATTTTCTCCCTCTTCCCTCCCAGTGCTGGACTGTCCAGCGCTGACCCTCCAGAGTTCCCGCAGCCTGGACGCCCTGTCCGACCTAAAGCTGCAGCGGCTGGAGGCCGAGCTGGAGGGGGCGCGGCACGAGGCCCAGGGGGCATGTCAGCGGGAAGAGGAGCTGAAGGGGGAGTGTGAGAGACTGAAGGAGGAGATGAGGATGCTGCAGAACAGCCAGAGGGACAGGGTCAGTGTTTGTTTGTTTTAGTCTGCTTTGGGTGCCACAAGGGTGGAGTTTAATGCATCTAGACATTTTAAAAGGGTAGTTCAGATATTTTGAAGTGGGGTTGTATGAGGTAGCTATCTATAGTCGGTACGCTCCTAATTTGGAGAAGCAGGCAGGAGTCTGACACTGAAGCAAAGCAATGTACTGCTGTGGATGGGAGTCAGCAATAAAACTCCTCATCTATGCTCTCGCCACCAGACTCCATTGGAAAAAACAGTAATTTTAGCTGTCTGAACACATGAACTGCTGGTCTACCACTGCCTTGATCAGTTAGTGAGTTTGTCTTATTGTATGTCTTTGGTTAATCCGAAATAAGCCTTTTAAACTCCAAAGTCACACAACAACACAACCAAAGTAACTGATCAAGGTAGCTGTGGACCAGCAGCTCTTATGTTTAGCAATGTTAAATCACTGTTTTTTTCAATGGAGTTTGGCTTTGAAGAAAGCAAAATAACGGCTCCAGTTCCTTGTTGGAAATCGCTGTCTGAGGGAAAGGTAAAGCACTGTATTTGACAGCCTGCTTGTCCAAACTGAGGGCATACTGTCAGTAATTCACTAACTATCGAAAAGTACCTCATACAAACCCATTTCAAGAAATCTGAACTATCCTTTTAAATATGTAAAGGACAGTGTCAGAGACGCAGATGACCCCGGTACTTTCTTGTGATGCATTCCATAAATTGTATTAAGAGAAATGTAAATGTCAAATCTATCTCCAGGACATTCATTCTGCAAACCCCTTGATTACATTCAAAGCCAACATTTTTGACATTAAATCATTTGACGTAAATTACGAGCTGCAGCATGACCCAATATGAACATAATTTGCAGGGATTCTGGGCTGCACATACTTACAGTGGTGTTCATCCTATAACAAAACATATCCGTGTTTTTCAAACAGCTTTAAAGCCCCCGAGGTGGGGACATATATTTCTGGCTCCAGTGGGACACAAAACCCTGACCTTGCCAGTTTAGTGTCAGGCTGTAGGCACTGAGCTGTGTAGGGACTAAAGATCCCAACACAGCAATGTCAGAGTCCAGCTCCAACCAGGACATGACAGACGACTGCATCTACAGTGCTGCATTCAATATTGTACCTAAAGGAATAGTACATGATTTTGGGAAGAAATCTTATTCACTCTTTTTGCCCAGCGTTATACAGGCATATTGACATCACACTCATGTCTGTACATTAAATATGAAGCTACAGCCAGCAGCTGGTTAGCTTAGCTCAAAGACTGGAAACAAGGGGAAACTGCTAGCCCGGCTCTGCCCACATGGAACCAGTGGAATCAGCTAAGTTGCCACAAGAAAATGTTTGCATTGTATGTGTCTGCAAACAATGGAAACGTTACATTTGTACATTTCATACGCATCATATCAATGTAGTATCAACGTAGTATATGAGCTGATTTTGTCATCAGGAGGTGGAGGGGATGGTGGATGGCGTGACACTTAGAAGACAAGGTCCATCTCTGGTGCAGCTTGACATGGCGCAGCTCAGCATGGCACAGCACCTCTAAACTGATAATTGAAACGCAAATCAGCGCGTCATGACTTGACATGACGCAGCCAAAAATGACAGTGGAAAAGGCCCATTGGGCGAGATGCCTGCAACAACAACACCGTTGTGTTTTTAGCCAATCATTGCAATGTTTTCAGCAGCATTTTAGGCACCAAATGTGGCGTTTTATTCATGACCCATCACTGCATTTTTAGCGGGGTTAGTGCTACAAAAAGCGTCTCCTTTTTAGCGAGGCATTGCTGCATTTCCAGCTGGATTGTGCCATGGAAAGCAAGTATTTTAAGCTCAAATATAATCTTTTCTTAACCATGATCAAATTGTATTTAAGCTTAAACCTAACCACATGTTAACCACGTTAAGTTTTAACATTTCAGCTACATGATAACGTGTGACGTATCTGTGGTTTGCAGGAACGTACAATGTAGGGCTGCAACGATTAGTCGACTAATCGATGACTAATCGACTATTAAAATAATCGGTGACTATTTTAGTAGTCGACTAATCGGTTTGAGTCATTTTTCATAGAAAAGTACTATAAAAGTACCCCAAAATACTCTTATTGCAGCTTCTTACGTTCAGATATTGGCAGCTTTACACACTCTCCCATGACGGTGAACTAAAACCCTTTGGCGTGAGTACGAAACAAGACATTAGATGATGGGTTTGGGAGAGACAGACGAAATTTTTCAACATTTTAACACATTTTTTGATAAAGTGATTAGTCGACTAATCGAAGAAATAATCGACAGATTAGTCGACACTGAAAATAATCATTAGTTGCAGCCCTAGTACAATGCCAACATTTATTCTGCCATGTGGGTTGAGAAATTCATAGTATTTGATTGCAGACATCCTGGTCGCAAACCAGAATTGATTTTAATCAAATGACTGTCATTAAATGACAACCTTAGCCAGTGAACTTTGGTGTATTATATTGTGTGGCAAAGAATGTCGTAAGCATACTATGAATATGTAGATTGGCTCATGTAGCTTATATAGCTAATTACAAAGTAGTTAACTACTCAAAAAGCTACTGAAATTCGAGGGTAGGTAAATTGCCACCCAACAGCTTTTGTGCAGATGAAACAAGCAAGATATAACATGATAAATTATGAGCTTCAGAGGAGTTCACCTTTTAACAGAGCCTGGTGAGCTGTTTACCTTTGTGGCTAATTTTCGTGCTAAGCTAAGCTAACCGGCCTCGAGGGGTGGGTCTATATTCACCGTACAGACATGAGATTGGTGTCGATCTCACTCTCAGCGAAACAGATGAACTCAACATGTTGAACTATTCCTTATGCTCTTCTTACAGCCCATTGATGCCACATCACAGCATCTTATTAGTCACTAAAAAGATAACAAAATCTCAACATTCCTAATACAGTTATCCCTCTCTTTGTTGGAGCCATGTTGCTAAAAAATGTGGGCTTCTTGGATGACGTCACCTACACACATGAAGCTATAAATGATCCACAGTTGCACATGAGCACACATACAGTGTATGAATAACAAGTATCAATGAGTTGGGCCTGTTTTCACCCACGTCCACTTCCTTTCTTACGACGTTACCTTCAAACATGTTGCCTCGATGGGCTCTTGCTGTCAGATTTTGTCCAATATTCTACCAGCACCTGCATGCTAATCTAATTTCACGCTCTACTTCTGCAGGAAATGACTTCCCCGTGCAAGCAGTGTGATGTGGAGTGGATAAAGAAGGTGGGAGATGAGCAGTAAGTGACCACAGCCGATCTCTGAGCGGAGGGAGAAAGGAAGGAGGGAGGGGGAGAAATAAAGCTAGGAATGACAGAAGGAAAGCAGAAGTGAAGGTAGTTAGGAGAGATATTGGTTTAGGAGAATCATCTACGGCAAAGACAGAGGAGAGAAGGAGCAAAAGGAGAAATGTTTCACAAAAAGCCACCGCTCATCTGTATCTTTGTTCTCCTGCTGGGATGCGCTCAGGCCGACCTCCAAGGGCCTCATTAGAAACCAGATGAGCTCTCCATCGCTGGCTAACTGGGTTCAAACACAGCATTAATAAAGGAGTATTACTCTTTGTGCACAACACCTGCATTAACCATATACTCCAATACATGTGCATTCTACTGTCACACCATTGTTTCTGTATCAGTAGGGGGCAGTGTAAGCACAGTGTAGGACACCTTCCTGTCCATTTCCTCATCTCTATGAGGCATCAAGTCCAGCCTCGTCTATCTGTGCTCTTTCTCTTACCTGAAACCACACAAAAAGAGCAGCAGTGAGTGTTAAAGCTGCTGCGTTTCCACTCATCTCTCTGTCACTCACAGCCAACGAGAGAAACTTGTGCAGAGAGGAAAGAAAGCAGCTCATCTTGATGTCCTCATCAAATTGCCCCAGGCATCGTACGGCTGTTTACAAGGTGTTACAGGTTAGAATTTAAAAAGAAGTAAAAACCACAGCAGTATGGGCAGATGACTCCCACACAATGAAACCCCAGAAGTGTTTCGATGGGGAGCAAACTGAAAGTAAACGGCGCAGCAGCAAAGAGAGGCTGTACTGAGTGTGTGGTGGAAGCCTACTGCTTTTTCCAGACCTTGGTCACCTTTTGGTTTTACTCAACAATATCACTTACTCCCACTGAAAACCTACAGTGCCTATACTCTGTTTCCTGGTGCTTTTTCTTGTAATTGGGCTCATTTAGTGTAAACTGCACAGATTGATATGGGGATCTTGTGGAGCATTTACACACCACCTTTACTAGCACCCTGTAATGTGGAGGAGAGTCTGCTGGTGGAAACTTGTGTCATTCAAAAATAAGGCTTTTGCCAGTAAGTTTCACTGTGTTTTTGCAGTGTAGTTAAACAGTTGATAACAGCACTTAAATTGATTTCATGAAGCTTTCACCTAAAAAGCACAACAAGCTGAATTTGATCCTCCATTAGTCATAAAACAATCTTGTTTTTGTCATGTTTCTCTCATTTTCCGCCCCTTTTGTAAGAGTCGGTGCAGTTTGTGGCCGATTCTAAAACCAGTCACAGTTTTCGTGACTACACTTGTGGATTTTCGTGTGCCTCACTCATAACTAGTAATATGTGAATGAGCTGCCCTCACAGACCACAACCCACACTGCTGGAGACGCTGGCAGCCACCTGGTAGTACACCCCCCCTCATCCCCCCACTCCTCTTAACTTGAGTACACAAGGCAACTGACTAATCCCTCTTCAGCTTTCAGAAAATAAGAGCTGTTTCCAATAAATCACAACATGATGACTTTGAGTTGAACTCCCATTTCTTGGTGGAAATTCAAAGAAAACAAAGCAATGACACTTTTAGAAAATTTGATTCTGCTTGAAGCTGAGCCTGATTTTTAAAACCCCATAGCGGTCTTAAAGGGGACCTGTAAATACTCTGTTCTAGCTGAAACCCAAAATAAATGTTGACATGCTTTAATGGTCAGAAACACTATTTTCCTCATACTGTCTGTGCTACAACACCTGTATTTACCCTCTGTCTGAAACGCTCCATTTTAACGCAGGCTGCTCAGATGGGTCAGCGTATCCAAGTCTAGTGAATGTCTTTGTCTCTGCACCATCATTGCAGGTGGGGAATGGCGGCACTTTCTAACATGAAAAATCCCAAATAAAAGCTCCCAAACATGACACATGTTCCAGCAGGGATATGATCTGAAATCAGGGAGACATGAACAACATCAGCAATTAAGATAACATGTTTCCCTGACCTATGTAGCTACATGTAGCAGTGTACTGGCAGCCAGGGAATGTCTGTGTATGGCAGCACTTTTTCCTGTAAAAAAATATATAATCAAAGCTTCTAAATACACCCAGGCATGTTCCAGCTGGAATCTAATCCAAAGTCTGCAAGAAAGTTACAACATAGGCAACCAAGACTACATGTTTCCCTGACATTAGCATAAAGCTACATGTAGCAGTGTACTGGCAGCTGTGGAGTGACTGTAAAGTAGAGCTGCACTTTCTCATGTCAAATATCACCAGTAAATCTTGACAACTGGACATGTTCCCACAGGAATATGATCCGAAATCAGGGAGAAACGAACATTATCAGCAATTAAGATAACATGTTTCCCTGACCTATGTAGCTACATGTAGCAGTCTACTGGCAGTCAGGGGATGGATGTATGGCAGCACTTTTTCCCATTAAAATTTAACAATAAAAGCTTCTAAATACTACCTGACCAGCCGGAATTCGATCCGAAATCGGCAAGAGAGTTACAACATAGGTAACCAAGACTACATGTTTCCCTGACATTAGCATATAGCTACATGTAGCAGTGTACTGGCAGCTGGGGAATGACTGTAAAGTAGAGCTGCACTTCCTCTTGTCAAAAATCACCAGTAAATCTTCACAAATGGACATGTTCCCACAGGAATATGATCCAAAATCAGTGAGAAAAGCTTCTAAACACAACAGGAAATGGTCCAACAGGGATATGATCCGAAATCCATGTTAACATCGGCAACTCGTATTACATGTTTCCCTGATGTTAGCATGTAGCTACATGTAGCAGTGTACTGCTAGCCAGAGAATGACTGAGTATAGCACCACTTTCTTCAGTCAAAAATCAACAATAAAAGCTTCTAAACACAGCAGAAAATGGTCCAACAGGGATATGATCTGAAATTCGTGAGAAGTTAACATCAGCAACTCGTATTACATGTTTCCTTGATGTTAGCATGTAGCTACATGTAGCAGTGTACTGCTAGCCAGAGAATGACTGAGTATAGC